>NC_066887.1:30021366-30321366 GCF_022985175.1 Labeo rohita
GATGTAGATGAGTTTGTTTCTTTATCAAGACTGATTTGTAGAAATTCAGTATTACACTGCCCTCCAAAAGTTTGGAAACGCCCTAGAAAAGTGGGGTTTTGGACAATATTGGGATGAATCCTTTTTAATTTGTGATCATTTTGCACTGATAAGGGACAACACAAACTACGAAAACATATTTTATTAATTAAAAAGTTTATAAATAGAAAAAAGTTTTTTTGACATTTTTGATTCATCAAAATATCCACCATTAGCAGCTATTACAGCTCTGCATAATCTGGGCCTAAATTCATTGTATTCTAAACTTAATTGGCAATCAATTGTTGTAGCTATTAAGGTGTGCTGACCCAAAAATCTTTTAAAAACCTTGGCCAAGTTTAAACCAGTAACCAGGCATCACAGCTGGCAAAGGGGCATGTCTGACTTTGACATGTATATATTGCCATTATTATGTAATCAAAATGAAAATTATTATTGCTGGTCTTCAATGATAATGTCAACTTACTTTAATCTATTTGCACCAAAAAATGATAAGGATTTATGCTGATATTGTCCAAAACCACACTTTGCCAGGGGTGTTTCCAAACTTTTGGAGGGCAGCGTACATCAGTTGCTTACCAATGGCTCCTCTGCAGTGAATGGGTGCCGTTAGAATAATAACGCTTTCTCCAGTTAAAAAGTCATCTTCTCTGAATCAAGTGAGAAATACAGTGCTGCTTGTAAGTTTGTGAACACTTTAGAATTTTCTATATTTCTGCATAAATATAATGCAAAACATCATCAGATTTGTGTTTGAATTCTGAATTATACTAGCAAATGTGTTTTATCTTCTAGATTGTAAAAAGGGTGTTAGCTAGCACACGCGACGTCCTCTACCTGAGACCTACTTTGATTGGAAAGCGCCTGTGAGGCGGATACTACCAATGAAAATAAAGTCAGCATGGAGAGAGGAAAGTACACGTTCTGTAGCAGGAAATACAATCATTATTTAATTTTTTTCTGTCAGAGGCAAGAACAGTATTGTGCTTTATCAATTAGAGGGAAAGAAAACCTCTTCAACCGTGAAAAACTCCATATCCAATTTAAAACACCTGAAAGGGCAACACAGCACATTAAAACTTCTTGAGAACGTACCGGGTGCGGAGAGCAATGCATCAACTTATATTGTCGAGTCCAGTGGCAGTGGATTAGAGACCTGCACTCCCGCTGGACTCGACGCAACAGAGAGCGGTGTGGGACAAGACTTGATGGGCAAGTGTGTGTGCGGGATGCGATAGAATAAAATGATTTGCGGGTCTCCCGTAAAATAGAACTGTCTAAACGTAAAATATCTAAAACAAATGAATTGCTATTCATGTATTGCACAAAAGCAACAAGAACAACTAATATAAAACAAAAACAATTAACGTGTAAGCATAGGCAGAGTTTCTATTTATAGCATGTTTGCAGAGTTGAACAATGTTGATTTCTGGAATGCAATGGACAATCAGAGAATCCACTCACCGCTTGAAATGCCAACAGTGGTTTGTGAATGTTGATGCTTTAATAACAAATATTTTATTGGGAGCGTTTATGCTGGGATGTTAGGCAACACACAAACTGATGTACAGAAAAAAAGTAACGTAACTAGTGATGTAACTTATTACTTTTAAAATAAAGTAATCAGAACAGTAATTTGATTACTTTTCAAAGGAGTAATCAGTAATTTAGTTTGTAACTGCTGATCAATCCTGCACAATGACTTGTAGGAATTTTAGCCCATTCTTTAGTACAGAAGCACTTAAACTCTGTGATGTTGGTGGGTTTCCTCCTATGAACTGCTTGATTCAGGTCCTTCCACAGCATTTTAATTGGATTAAGGTCCGGACTTTGACTCAGCCGTTCCAAAACATTACCTTTGTTCTTGTTTAACCATTTTTTGGTAGAATGACTTGTGCGCTTGGGGTCGTTGTCTTGCTGCATGACCCACTTTCTCTTTAGATTTTAGTTCGTGGACATGTCCTGACGTTTTCCTTTAGAATTTGCTGGTACAATTCAGAATTTATTCAATGATGGCAAGCCGTCCTGGCCCAGATGCAGCAAAACAGGCCCAAACCATGATACTACCACCACCATGTTTCTTCTTATGCTGGAATGCAGCATTTTTCGTTCTCCAAACATAACACTTTTATTTAAATCAAAATTATATTTTGGTCTCATCCGTCCACAAAACATTTTACTTGTCCACATGATCTTTAGCAAACTGCAGACAGGCAGCAGTTTTTTGGAGAGTTGTGGCTTTTTCCTTGCAACTCTGCCATGCACACCATGGTTGTTCATTGTTCTCCTGATGATGGACTCATGAACTTCAACATTAACCAATGTGAGAAAGGCCTATAGTTGCTTAGAAGTTATCCTAGGGTTCTTTGCAACCTCAGACTATTATACATCTTGCTTTGGAGTGATCTTTGTTGGTCGACTGGGTAGCTGTGGTCTAGAATTTGTGAAGTCCAAACTATTTAGAAATGGTTTTGTAACCTTTTCCAGCCTGATGAGCAACAACAACAACTATTTTCTAAGGTCCTCAGAGATCTCCTTTGTTTGTGCCATGATTCACTTTCAAAACATGATCAGACTTATAGATAGATCCCTGTTCATTAAATAAAACAGGGCATAAACTGACACCTAATTGTCATCCTGTTGACTGAAAACCCTTCTGAACAGATAAGACTCTAATTTCACCTTCAAATTAACTGCTAATCCTAGAGATTCACATACTTTTGCAACTCACAAATATTTAACGCTGGATAATTTTTCATAATAAATAAGTGACCAAGTATATATTTTCATATCATTAGTTTGATCAGGTTCTCTTTATCAATTTTCAAAACTTGTGTGAAAATCTGATGAACTATTTTATGCAGAAATATAGAAAATTCTAAAGGGTTCACAAACTTTTAAGCAGCACTGTATGCACAGATCAACCACCATTTACAAGCCAAAACAGTTCTAAATAAACATATTGGTGGATTTTGATGTGACAGGACAATGTGGAATGGACTTTTTCACTGGAGGAAGCATAATTATGGATTATTTTGACACTTGTATTTTGTCCAAAAGTGACGGTTTAAAGTTAATATGCCTTAAAGCATGCAGCTTTTTGCTTCACAAGACATTAATTGATGGACTGGAGTGGTGTGGATTACTTGTGGATTATTGTGATGTTTTTATCAGCTGTTTGGTCTCTCATTCTAAGGGGACCCATTCACTGCAGAGGATCCATTGGTGAGCAAATGATGTAATGCAACATTTCTCCAAATCAGTTTTGACACTTTTTGCAGCAAATTTTACAACATTCAGCAGATACGCTGCATGTAAAAGTGTATTTTTTGACATCTTAGATGTCTACCATTGCAGGTGGTGGTAAACAAGGCCGCACTGATTGTGAACCAGCTTACGCGGAAGGAGGCGTCTCGCCGCGTGCTCATGCAGTCTCCTCAGATGGTGTCGGCTGTGGTGAGAGCCATGCAGAACACTGGAGACCTGGAGACGGCACGCTGCGCTGCCAGCGTCCTGCACAGCCTCTCGCACCAGCGCGAGGGCCTGCTAGCCATCTTCAAATCGGGCGGCATCCCCGCACTAGTGCGCATGCTCAGGTCAGTGTATGCATGAGTAATTTGCACATCTGAGTTTTACTTCTGCATTGTGACATTTTCATGCCAACCAGAATATGATAAAAATAGTAATGTATAGACTTGATCGGCATGTGGGTGTTACATACCAAAATGCCTCTCAAACGCTGTCATGGTTATCATTAACTAAAACTAAAATTATAAACGGGGTGTTGTGGGAGTGCACATGCGCAAACGAAATAAAAAATGTGCTGAGTAAATAAGTTCAGACCACTTATTTGCATACCGACATGGTTCACAGCTGTTAATGAGCTATCACTGTTTTAGATCGACAAACTCTAACACTGTATAAAATTTTCATTCAAGCTGAAAGCATAAATCTAGGCTACACGCTGGTTTCAGTGCAACAGAAAACTGTGACATATTCAGCAGCGCTAAAACCGACAGCGGATATACCTGTACTTACTTGCCGCCAACCAGCTAAAAGAAAGCTTGCATATTTTAGGTGTGAAAATGATGAAAATTCCTATAAAAATACATTCAAAGTTAAAGGAGAAGTCCAAAACAAAGATTTACATGTTATGTACTCACCCCCTTGTCATCCAAGATGTTCATGTCTGTCTTTCTTCGGTCGTAAGGAAAGTATGTTTTTTGAGGAAAAACATTTCAAGATTTTTCTCCATATAATGGACTGATATGGTGCCCCAAGTTTGAACTTCCAAAATGCAGTTTACTCTGCCTGAACTCTGTTTTTTTCTGGTTCATGACAGTTAGGGTATGTCGAAAAACTCCCATCTCATATTCTCCCTCAACTTCAAAATCGCCCTATATCGCTGTTTTACCTGTTTTGTTAAGGGTGTTTGATCTTCTTTGCATGTTCACTTTGCAAAGACTGGGTCTTACAAAATCTAAATATTTAAATATCTAAATATAATCTAAATAAATAGTGCAATAATCCTATTATTACTTTTATAGTTATATTTAATGAGTCACACTATGTGCAGTGTGAGCACCAAACCAATTCTCTCATGAGAATCAGACTGAAAACTTCTGAACCCCAATTATAAAATAAAGCATTTATTGATAAAATTGTTACTTTAAATAAATAAATAAATAAAATAAAAATAAAACAAATAGTACAATAAAAATCGAATAAAATAAAAATAAAATAAACAATAACTGAAATATATAACTCTTAACCCTTTTTTATTTCATTAAGATTCATTTTAGTTTAATTTGTCTGAAATACTAAAAAAAAGCTCAAATAAAAATTTACAAATTAAAAAAAAAAAAACTTAAATCGACATAAAAAAACAGTGAAAAAAAAACCTTCTGAAAACTAAACTAATTTAAAAATAAAACTAACAAATTAACAAGCTTAATAGCAAATACCCAATGTGTGTGTTTTTTTTTTTTTTTTTTTCTCTATTTCTCTTGGTAAATATTTAGATGTACTTGTTTCATGTGTCTTATTTGATTAGATGTTTTATTAACTGTGTAATATATAATGCAATTACATACTAATATAATTGACAGAATTTTTTATCAGTGACGGAAAAATCTGAAGGCCGTCCATCACTTTGACAGATTACACTGAGGGTGATGTACAGTATTGTAAATTGTAGCTGTATTTCCCACCCCTGTCCAGTTGGTGGCGAGTGCGCTCCGGTCTGGCAGCAGAGAACGGGATACAGAACAAAAACGAAATTATCACGAATGTTTTCCTATGCATTTGATTTGATTACGCAAATTTCCCAATGTAATGGACAGAATTTGAAATCTAAGACCTTGTTTCATATCAAAAGTAATACAACGCCTAGCCTATTGCTATTTATTGGAAGGAAGACGCACTATGTACTGTTTATTCATCAACTGAAAACAGCATAGACCAAGAGATCGATTGGGATTTAAGAATAAATAATGGTTCATCAAAATGAGAATCTATTAAAATCGAGAAAAGATCTTTTTTGTTTGTTTGTTTGTTTACGCAAGCCTAGTATTTTGTTGTTTTTAAACACTGAGCTGTCGTCCTGTAGGTTCATGATTAGGTTCAGCTATTAAATGTGTTATTATAATTAATATATGAAAATGAAAATGACGGGTAATAATAGCAACAGCAATGTTAAAGTTAAATATGTAATACATGTAATTAATTTAACAAATATTTTAAAGTAATTGTGTATATATTATTAAAGCAATCATTATATATATATATATATATATATATATATATATATATTACACTATATTTTAAGTTGTCCTTACAGTGTAATTATACAGTACTGAGTAATATTAATTAACTACATGTACTTACTACATGGTTAGGGTTAGGATTACTTGCATGTAATTATGCGTAATTTATTGATATTATAATAGTAAGTACATGTAACAAGGACACCTTAAAATGAAGGGTTAATATAGGTTGAACTATAGGTTTTTGCATTAAATATCTGTTCGTAAAAATCGCTGTTTGGTCCAAATTGTGTTTTTATGTAAAATGTTAATTAAACCATCTCAGAGAATGAGCTATCAAAGGCTAATAAATATCACATTTTTATCCACAGTATATCAGCTGTCTTTGAAAATGCAGATACCCAGTGTTGACTTGTGTATCTGTAATATGAGATAAATGGTGAATGACAGGTCTAATGCTTTCATGTTTTAATTAGTCCCTTGACTGTACACGGACAGACAAATGGTTTCGGTTGAATAGTGGCAAACGTTTGATGGACGCTTGCAGCTCCTGTGAGAGCCCTTAGTCGGACCATGCTAGATCATCACCAAACCAGCACTAACCAGCCTGGACCGGCATGGAAACATGCTGGTTTTAAGATGGTCAGCAGGAAAGCCATAATCCTTCCGTTTCTGGTCTGGCCAACCTGCCGTTTTCTTTCCACATCGTATTAAGCTTGGTGAACGCCTTTAGCTCTTCCCTCCTTGTGGTGCACATTAATTTGCACTCACTTTATCTGCTAACCTGAAGAACGTTGTCAATAAGCAGTGCTAAAGCAGGACGGTGTGTTCAGTTCTGTCTTTGTATATGAAAGCGTCCACTACGCTGCAATGAGGGCTATAGCAGAGAGATATATTTGGACTCTGATGGGAAATTTGCTCTGTCAGAAAGCCTATTTGCAGCAGATGTTGAGATAATGGAGTAGAGCAGGATCTTTATGACCGTGCAACCAGGGCTGCTGCAACTTTGACACGCTATCACCATATTAACTTACAGGAACAGTCTGCTTGTTTAATGTCTTGCTCAAGGATGATATCTTTAAGATTGCTGCATGCAACCTCTCTGATAGCAGTTTAGATCTTTGAAGGTGAAGTGTGTAATTTTTCTGATGTGAAAACACTTTTATGTTTTGTAGTTTAATATGCATCGACGACTGTAAGTAAGCCATTTGTAGGTTGGTTTTTCTGTAGCTCTGTGAAAACATCGCTGTTTGTTTGTGCATCCTGATAGCCTGCTTTTCTGCTAGTTCTCTAATCGAGAACAGCCTAATTTGAGCTGTAACTGCTAAAGTAAATGTAAACAATAAATAATATATTACTTTGCACATTGTTTATTCAGTTTTCAAACTGAGTGTCCAGGACACTACGGCTCTGAGGAAAATTTTGTGTAAAAGATATTAACGAATGCATTTTATTAGCATGGGATCAAAAGCAAATGTTGTGAATAGTTTTCTATAAATTGCTATTGAAATTTGTTATATTCTGATATGTGACCCTGGACCACAAAACCAGTCATAAGGGTCCATTTTTTTTAAATTGAGATTTATACATCATCTAAAAGCTGAATAAATGAGCTGATGTATGGTTTGTTAAGATAGGACAATATTTGGCAGAAATACAACTATTTGAAATTCTGGAATCTGAGGGTGCAAAAACATTAAAAATATATCCTAATGATTTTTGGCATAAAAGAAAATCGATCATTTTGACCCATACAATGTATTATTGGCAATTGCTACAAATATATCCATGCTACTTAAGACTGGTTTTGTGGTCCAGGGTCACATATCTATAATAACAATATATAATTAATATATTTATTTTTTATTATAATTTTATTTGAAAAAATATATAGTATTGTATTTATTTTCTATAATATTTTCTATAATATTTAATAATTAATTATTAAGTATTAATAATAATGTTATTCTCTAATGAAAATTATTAATTTGTGTTTTGTTTTATTATTGTTGTTATATTTATTATTATATTACATTATATTATTATATTATATTATAATTATATTTGCTTATCTAGAATAATAATAATAATAATAATAATAATAATACTATCTATACAATACAATATTTAATTTTGATATTTTATTATATAATATTTGATATATATTGATATATTGATATATAATTATAATATTGATGTATAATAATAATAATCATCATCATCATGATCAGCATAATTGTATTAATAATAATCCTTCCCTGTAATATGAAAATAGAAATAGTTTTATAATATAATATAATATAATATAATATAATATAATATAATATAATATAATATAATATTAAGAATTATATATGTATTAACAAATGCATTTTAACAGTATTAAATCAAAAGCAATTGTTGTGAGTAGTTTTATATGAATTGTTATTGAATTTTATTATGTTCTAATATCTATAATAACAGCATATAATTTAGATATTTATTTAATATTATTTATTTGAATAGTGTTTTATTTATTTTATATAATATTTAATCATAAATGATAATAATCTTTTTTTATTCTCTCATGAAAATTGTTAATTTGTGTTTTATTATAGTATATTATATATATTAATATCTACAACAATATTTAATTTTGATATTTTATTTAAATAATACAATTTTTTAATGGCTAGTTAATAATTAATAAATATTAATAATAATCCTTTCCTGATGTATCATTTTTTAGTCCATAATATCATATTATATAATATCGTAATTTTGATATATAGTTTAATAATTAATATTAATAAGTAAATCAAAAAAATTAAATAAAAAAAAATATTAAGAAGAATTATATATGTATTATGTATTATTAATCATGTATTATTAATAATGTTATTCTGTGTAATTTTGTATTATTAATAATGTTAAATCTTTTTTTTAGATAATATATGTTTTTGTGCAACAAAGGATATGAAAGCTGACTAAACTGTGGAAACAAATACATTTTTAACTTATCTTGCTCACTGTTACACATGCAATAAAAATGTCTGCATACATGTAAATATGCAGCTGCTGTTATATTTTAGGATTTGTGTGTTTCACACAGGGATCGTCATATCTTAAAATCTATATGATTTTGAAAATGTTTCAAATATTTTATTCTTTCTTCAGTTCCCCTATGGAGTCGGTGCTGTTCTACGCCATTACCACGTTACACAACCTGTTACTGCACCAGGAAGGAGCCAAGATGGCGGTGCGTCTGGCCGATGGACTGCAAAGGATGGTCCCTCTTCTGAAAAAGACCAACCCCAAGTTCCTGGCCATCACCACAGACTGCCTGCAGCTGCTGTCTTACGGCAATCAGGAGAGCAAGGTGCTGTATCACCACTGAGAATACAGTGCCTTATTAGAGACAGAGATCGTAGTACATTTTGGCCTTAATCCACCAACCTTTTCTCTCTTTACAGTTGATCATTCTGGCAAATGGAGGGCCAGAAAGTTTGGTGTTCATTATGAGAAACTACAATTATGAGAAGCTCCTGTGGACCACCAGCAGAGTCCTGAAGGTGCTTTCTGTCTGTCCAAGCAACAAGCCGGCTATTGTTGACGCTGGTGAGTGAATGTGTGTGTTACGTTCTTCTTTTAGCTCTCTTTTTGTCCTTTGTTTCACTTTATTATTCCTAGACCCTAGAGAAATGTTCTTATCTCTTATCTTTCATTCCCAAGGACTGGTCTCTTGGGCATTTTTGTGTAATTTTCCTTTAATATCATAAGCTCCATCTCATTTCTTCTGTTTCAGATTTTCTCTGGGTTCTTTGTCTGAGGGTGTTGGGGATTTTGGGGTATTTTTCTCTACTTTTGGATGAATTAATTTCCATGACTTTTACTGTCATTCTTGATTATTACATTATTAAGTATTTCTGAGATTGCTGGGGATGATTTCCATGTAAAAACCTTTCGGGGTGACAATTTTTTTATTGTTTTTGAAAGAAGTCTTATGGTCACAAAGGCTGCATTTATTTTGAGCTTAATAATAATGATAATAATAATAATAATAATAATAACAGTATTACTGTGAAATATTTTTGTGATTTAAAATATCTTTTATATTTGAATATATTTTAAAATGTAATTTATTCCTCTGATTTAAAGCAGAATTTTCAGCATCATTACTGTAGTTCACATGATCTTTCAAAAATCATTGTATATGCTGATTTGCTGCTTATTTCTTTTTATTATTACTGTTGAAAACAGTTTTGCTGCTTAATATTTTTTGGTGAAAACCATGATACATTTTTTTCAAGATTAACTCTATTCATCAAGTATTCATTGATTCAAAATAACAACATTTATTTTATTTTATTTTATTTATAATTTTTTCAGAACATTATAAATTCAAAAGAAAATTTGAAACAACAGCTTTTATTTTATTTATTTTATTTTATTTTATTTTTTTCAGGACATTATAAATGTATTTACTGTCACATCTATTTAAAGGGACAATTTACTCAAAAATGAAAATTGCCCCATGATTTACTCACCCTCAAACCATCCTAGGTGTATATGACTTTCTTCTTTCAGATGAATACAGTCAGAGTTATATTAAAAATATCCTGGCTCTTCCAAGCTTTATAATGGCATTGAATGGATGTTGAGACTTTAAAGTCCAATAAAGTGTATCCATCCATCGCAAAAAGTGCTCCACATGGCTCCAGGGGGTTAAAAAAGGCCTTCTGAAGCGTTTGTGTAAAAAAAATATATATCTTTAAAACTTTATAAACCATAATCTCTAGCTTCAAACATGTTGATTCGTTTCAGAAGGCATTTATTAACCCCTGGAGCCATGTGGAGCACTTTTTATGATGGATAGATGCACTTTTTGGGACTACAAAATCTCAACACCCATTCACTGCCATTATAAAGCTCGGAAGAGCCAGGACATTTTTAAATATGATTCCAGTCGTTTTTGTCTGAAAGAAGAAAGTTATATACACTTAGAATGGCTTGAGGGTGAGTAAATCATGGGGTCATTTTCATTTTTGGGTGAAGTATCCCTTTGAATGTGTCCTTGCTGAATACTAAAAATTATTAATTTAAAAAAATACTAACCCATTAGTTTTGAAAAAACGGATTTGAGTGCAAATCAATGGATGATTCAGCTTTGTGAGCTTCTTTGCACAGCATGACCAGAAATCACCAAAAAATCACTGTAACTTTTCTTTTTATTACTGTTCCATGACTAATATTTTCAAGTTTTTATGACCATGAAAGTTTAAAAGTTTAAACTCTCCAATTTTTTTAAGGAGAGAAAGGAACACATTACAAGTCAAATTTGAATTTGCATCATCTATATGAACACCATGACTCGACATTTCAGCATCATGTGTGTTAAACTGCTTTAACAGAGTCCCAGAAATACATTATTTAGCCCTTGAACTCAACTAAAGTCGATTTTCCATTAAAACTAATATTACAGGTGCGGTTTATGTAAAAACCCACCTTTATCAAACCTCCTGTCAGAACCGCTTCACGGCAGTCATGCTGTCGCCATATGGATGTTACTTTATTAACGCTGACCTTTCAGCGAATTAATACTTAGATATACAACGAGAAAGGTTGCGGGTCTCAAATATCTCACACTAGTGTGCCTGCCAGAGCTGATCTCATAAAAGTCTTCACAGTTATGGCGTGACTATGTCCTCTTCCCACATGAGGCTTCGACGCTCGGCGCTGAGGATCAGGTAGTTACAACACTGGATGAGAGGCAGTTTTCAAGGATGACTCCTAATCTCCTTCCCTCTTTTTATCTTCCTAAGCCATGTGGCTTTTAGTTTATCTGCACAGACTCCAAAAGACATTTCTCTCTCCTTGGCAGACAATGGCTAATCCATGGAGAAATACAGCCGCCTTCTTTTTAGAGCGGGTTGTGTAGCTGGATAGTTTTGTCCTTTCTTCTTTTTTTTGTGGCTAAGTCCGATAAATATGGACTCTAAGCCTTTTTCTCTCCATTTGGCAGGAGGTATGCAGGCTCTCGGCCAACATCTCACAGGTTCGAGTCAGCGTCTGACACAGAACTGCCTGTGGACCCTGAGGAATCTCTCTGACGCTGCAACCAAGCAGGTAAAGCGAGCTGTTTCAGTCTGTAGACCGTGTGCTTGTTACAATGCTGGAGTGTACTTAAAGGGACAGTTCACCCAAAAATAAAAATTAGCTGTTAATTTCCTCATCCTTAGGTCATCTAAGATTTAGGTGATTTTTTTTTTTTTGCAGTAGAACAGTGAAGAAGATTTAGCTGAAACTGTGGTCCTTGGTAATTAATAAAATGCAAGTCAGTAACTGAACATCTTTGAGAGTAATAAACAAAATTAATACCCATGGCTCCTGACAGTATATTGAGGTCTGTGCAAGAAACTGACCCTGTTGGACTTGTTCAGTTTCTTCTTCTCTAAAATGAATCGCATTTTTGAGGGCATAAACATGATTGAAAACTCATGAAACTTTGCACACATGCCAAAAGTGGTGAAAATTTACATCTGATATGGGTTTCAGAAGTGGGTGTGACAAAATGGCTCGATAGCGCCATCTATAAAACGCCCCTTGAGCTGTGTTTCACATACATGTATGAAATTTGGTAGACATGTAACACACCAATAGGTTGTTTGCACATGACGCCATTGCTGTGGCGCGAATTGCAGCTGGAGGGCAGGAAGTGATATTTCTCCATAGGAATCACTAGCAGAAACTCAAAAATGCCTATGTTTTGTGTTGTTTATGGATGCTCAAATCGGTCAAACCGAGAAACCACAAAATATCTTTTATCATGTATGAAAAATTGCTTTTCATAAGGGTGGAAAGGCAAGAATTGACTGAAAAGTGCAGGAAAAAGTGGCTTATAAACCTCTGTCTGTGGTCAGGAGGAGAGTCGGATAATGCTTGTTTGTGCAAATGGTTATAATGGTTATTAAAGATATAATAATATGTTAAGATATTAATAAAGAAATATATGTGACCCTGGATCACAAAACCAGTCATAAGGGTCAATTTTTCAAAATTGAGATTTATACATCATCGGAAAGCTGAATAAATAAGCTTTCCATTGATGTATAGTTTGTTAGGATAGGACAATATTTGGTTGAGATATAAATATTTGAAAACCTGGAATCTGAGGGTGCAGAAAAATCAAAATATTGAGAAAATCACCTTTAAAGTTGTCCAAATGAAGTTGTTAACAATGTATATTACTAATCAAAAATTAAGTTTTCATATTTTTACAGTAGGAATTTTACAAAATATCTTCATGGAACATGATTTTTACTTAATTTCCTATTTTTTTTTTTTTGATTTTGGCCATAAAAGAAAAATCTATATTTTTGGCTATTGCTACAAATATACCCCAGCGACTAAAGACTGGTTTTGTGGTCCAGGGTCACATATAAATATATACAGGGTGAGACAGTGAGAATTCACCTAATGCTAAACGCCACACGCAGACACAATGTAAGATATTATATTTGTAGTTCCGAGAGCGTCATTGATTATAACGGAAGATTGTGAGATTGCAATAAATTGAAGTGAGTGACAGCTTTTTAGTGACCATATGGAAACGCTATTTGCTCGCTTTCTATAATCAGTTCGGAATTTGAATAAAAGTTTCGCTTTACGTGCTGCTAACAGGACCAATAGCCACAAAACCCTGCACATGCAGCAAACTTTCAGGAGTGACTGAAAAAGCAGAACGGATGAGATGGAGGAATGTCTATACTGTACAAGAGAAATGTATAAACAGAAAATCACAACATATGTTGGATGTGATCCTTATGTTATGAAGAGGAGTGATTTTTCAAGCTGACTCAGTTGCCTGTCATTGAGGCTGTGGAAATAAGCTACGCAACTAAGTCTGATAGCAAACAAACTCTTTCGAAAGTGATTCCCACATTTATATAAAAAGATGCAGGGTATATGTCACTCCTAAAACTACTGCTGTACAGGGTTTTTGGCCACTGGTCCTGTTAGCAGCATGTAAAGCGAAACTTTTTTTCAAATTCTGAATTGATTATAGTCTAGAAAGCGAGCAAATAGCTCTTTCATATAGTCACTAGAAAGCTGTGACTCACTTCAATTTATCACAATCGCAAGGTTCAATTGTAATCAACTGCAAATATAATATTTATTTACATTGTATGTACGTGTGGCATTTAGCATTGAGTGAATTCTCACTGTCTCACCGTGTATCTATTTATATATTTCTTTATATCTTAATATTATTATATCTTTTATGAACCATTCGCAAACACAAGCATTATCTGACTCTCCTCCTGACCGCAGACGAAGGTTTACAAGCCACTTTTCCCAATTTTTTTTTCAGTCAATTTCTTGCCTTTTCCTCCTTATGAACAGCAAATGTTCATACACAATATGAAATAAAATTTCTTGATCTGACCGATTTCCATAAACAACTGAAAACATAGTCATTTTGAGATTCTGCTTCCTATAGAGAAAAATCACTTCCTGTCCTCCAGCTGCATTTCACGCGTCCTCAGAATCACGCGATTGCAAACAAACCTATACCCATAAAAAATAGTCTTGCGGTACGAAGTCCGAAACCCAACAGGAAGTCTTTTATTTTGAATTTTCTTGGCACGTTTTGTCAGGTGTTTTATTAAAACAAACTCCTCCTAGAGATTTAAACAGATCAACACCAAATTTGGTCAGTCTAATCTAAAGCTCTTTGTGACGTTAAATCGCAAAGATCTTGAGTTTTCATTTAAGGTCGTGTCTGTGGTGGCCTGTCAAACTTTGATGTTTGGCCATGAAACAGGAAGTTGTTATAATTCAGGCATACAATGTCCGATCTGCCTCAAATTTAACATGTTTGATAAGAGTCCTGTCCTGAACACATGCCCACGACCATATTCAGTTATAGTCATAGCGCCACGTGCTGGCAACAAGAAGTGGCATGTTTACGTTCTAATAAACTCCTCCTATAGATGTAATGGCATTAACATTATATTGGGTCAGTCTAATCTAAATCCCTTTGCAGTGTTAAATAAGAAGATCTTGAGTTTTCGCTAAAGGGCGTGTCCGTGATGGCCATGTAAAAGGAAGCTGTTGTAACTCAGCCATGCAATGTCCAATCTGCCCCAAACTTCATATATTTGGTAAGAGTCCTGGCCTGAACACATCTAAAGGCCAATATTCAGTTATAATCATAGCGCCACCTGTTGGCTATGTCATGTTTTACCTCAAACTTACCATGTTCAATCTGCACCAAACTTCATATGTTTGATCAAAGTCCTGGCTTGAAGACATCTATATGTCAATATTCAGTTCTAGTCAAAGCGCCACCAGCTGGCAGCAGGAAGTTTGGCACATATAAATGACTTTGACATATTCCTCCTATATTTACTACTTTAAATGCATATTGCTCACCGTTTGCTGTTTTCCTAAAGCTGCCGGGTGGCGGTGAGTCCGGGTGCGAAGGACCTTTCAACGCTGCTTGCAGCTTTAACTTAAATTTAAATCCAGAGACTCAAGCAAACAATGTCCAAAGTGATGTCTGGTACACAAACTAATCATTTTTTTGAATCAGTTCTTTGTGATGAACTAGTTGAACCAGTTCAGCAATTCAGACTGAATCGTCTGAAACAGTTTGCAGCTTGAGCAGCACAGATCTACAGGTTACTCAGTCAAAACTCACTCTAATTGGTCTGACAGTCACTCCGACTCGAAATGAGCCAAAACATGGTTGTATATGATTCAGCGCTCCAGTTCCTCCAGCAGTCACTGAACTGAGGAAACAGATCTGGTTTGTTTAACTTATGTGCTATACATGTAAAACATCCACATTTCACATCATTATTATGTGCTTTAATAATATAATTGTGTATACGTTAACGTCATTGTGTGATTATGTAAATTAACTACTGAATTGAAGTGAAATATTGTCTGAAAGAACCATTTTGCAGAAAAGATTCAAATTTCCTCATTGCCTCTGAGGCTCTGGATTACAGGTAATGTTGTTGTAAATAATATTTAGTTTCTTGCACAGACCAATCATTTCGCTTCATAAGACCTCGAAAAATCCTCAAGAGCCACGGGTATTAATTTTGTATTTGTTGTTTTTTTTTTTAATTCTCAAAAACTAGTAGCCACTGATTTGCATTTAATGTCTACCAAGGACCCACGTGTGAGTAAATGAATGTAAAATTGTAATTTTTGGGTGAATTGTCTTTTTAACATCTTAAAATCCATACAGAAAAGCCTAGCAAACACTTAGAAAACATCCAGAACATCCCATTAACTGCCTAGCAACTGCCCAGAACATCCTAGCAACCACCTAAGAATGAGGGACAGATGAAGCAAAATTACTCAAATTATCCTAAAAAGAAAATCAGTCAATCGTGAATCTACACTGGATGTGAATGTGAAATGTCTTTATAAAACAAATAATTAGAAAATTTGCTTCTAAATGAAATAACAATAACATTTTCATTTTTTCAATATTGCATTCAGTTATTAAATGCACGGAGCGCAGTCAGAGCTTGAAAGCCAGCGAACAGCTTTCATGTGGTCTGACAGTTTCTCCTCTGTACTTTCTAATGCTTTTATGGTGCAGGCGACTGGTGCTTTTCATAATTGTTCCTCACCTCCACAATTTGTCCCTCATCACTGCTACTCAGAATTCAGTGGCCCAGAAAACGCACAATTAATGATAAACAGGTTATCGTTTTCGCCCTTATTATTAAATTTGAGGAACAAAAACAACTATTACCGGCCGCGTCTCCTTTCTGCTCCCACCGAAAGTGCGTAGAATTTAAATGTGTGTATTTGAGCGTCTGTCCGTCTCTAATCCTTCATAAACCCACGCTCATTCTTATCTCATTCTTCTGCTGCCTTTCCTCTTTCATTTGTTGCTTATCTTAGTCTCCTCCTCTTCTAATCATGTCTTTCATTGGTGATAATTAGCGCTTATGACTGTCTGATTCTGGAAATGTTGTGTGTTTATGTGAATCTTTTGCACTGTCACTGATCATTTATGATGTATTGAAAAGATGATTGTTAAAGGAATGTTCTGGGTTCATTACAAGTTAAACTCAATCAACAGTATTTGTGACTTGATGTTGATGACCTTAGAAAATGATTCCATTGTTCTTCTTTTCTACTCTTTTTCTCACTCTTTTTCAATGAATCCATCTTTTTCATTAATAAGGCATACATCTGGATCATGGTGAGGCTTTTGCAATGGAAATCAATGGGGCCAGTTTGTAAATATTAAAATACTCACTGTTTCAATAATATAGTTACAAAATGTAAAGAATATGATAGTTAACATGATTTCTATTAGAACATTGCGAATCTTAAAACACAAAAAATGACTAAAATGATTTAAATAGCTTATTTTAAACAGTTAGTCCTTTAGATTAAATTATACGTCTCACATTTTTGCTTATATATATATTTTTTGCTTCCATTTTAAGTGCCTCACTGTAACAATTACCCCTTTTTAAGAAAACAAGGGACAGTTTTTTTGTAGTTGTTAATCAACATTGTCAAAAATGTTGTCGATGGTGCTTTTTTGAGAAATTAATGCTTTTATTCCTCAGTGATGTATAAAATTGACAGTAAAAACATTTATCATGCTACAAAATATTTCTATTTCTAAATGAATGCTGCTCTTTTGAACTTTCTTTTCATCAAAGAATCCTAAAGAAAATTATCAAGCTTTTCACAAAAATCAGCAAATAATATAACATAATAATAATATAATATCATATCATATAATATCATATAATATGATTTCTAAAGAAACATGTCACAAAAGACTGGAGTAATGATGCTGAAAATTCAGCTTTGCATCACAGGAATAAATTGCATTTTAAAATATATTAAAAAAGAAAACAGTAATTTTAAATTATAATAATATTTCACTGTTTTTCCTACTTTTACTGTGTTTTACATCAACTAAATGCAACCTTGGTTCATCAGAGTTATAATTATAGTTGATTAAAATTAAAAACAAAAATAAAAAGTATAAAAAACAACCAATAAACTTTTTTTTATTAAAAAAACAAAACAACTAATAACTAATAAAAACTAATGACAAAAACACACAGTAACACTTCAGTATTAGGAACAATTCCCACTATTCACTTATTGCTGATAAACATGCCTATTTATAACATATTGGCTATTTATTAGTACTTATAAAGCACATATTCTGCATGACCATATTCTACATCCCTAATCCTACCCAATACCTAAACTTAACAACTACTTTACTAACTACTAATAAGCAGAAAATTAGTAGTTTATCGAGGCAAAAGTCATAGCTGATGGTTTGTTAATAGCGAGAACTGGACCTTAAAATAAAGTGTAACCAAACACACAACAAAAATGTTAAAATCAAGTAAAATGAAAATGGAAAATACAAAAACAAAATAATTAAAAAAATATGACAAACGAATGACTAATAAAAAATAACAAAACACACAACAAAAATACAAAAATGTTAATGAAAATGAAAATAAAAAAAAATAAAAACTAATTTTAAATATTTTTAAAAAGTAATAAACTACTAAAAAATAACATAAACATATAAATATAACAAATGTAACCACATAAATATAAACATTGTAACTAAAATGTAACTATATATATATATATATATATATATATATATATATATATATATATATATATATATATATATAGCATTTGATATATGTAGTTTTTTTTTTCCATTTTCAGTTTTTTTTTTAATTTTTATTTTGCATTTTTGTTGTCTTTGTCATTTTTTATTAGTTATTAGTTTTTATTATTTTATTAGTTGTTATTTTTTGTATTTTTTTTGTCCATATAGTTTTTAATTATAGTTTTCATTATTATTAGACTACCACTCAAAAGTTTTTGAAAAGTGAGATTTTTAATGTTTTTAAAAGAAGTTCACCAAGCCTGCATTTATTTGATCCAAAGTACTGCAAAAACAGTATGATAAAGAAATGTATAATGTTTCAAAAGATTTCTATTTCAGATAAATGCTGTTCTTCTGAACTTTCTATTCATCAAAGAAACCTGAAAAAAATCTGCTCTGCTGTTCTCAACATAATAATAATAAATGTTTTTTGAGCAAATCAGAATATTAGAATGATTTCTGAAGGATCATGTGACTGGAGTAATGATGCTAAAAATTCAGCTTAAAAAAAACACAGGAATAAATTACATTTTAAAATGTATTTAAATAAACAGTTATTTTAAATAGTAAAAATATTTCAAAATTGTGCTGTTTTTGCTGTACTTTGTATCAAATAAATGCAGGCTTGGCGAGCAATAGAGACTTATTTAAAAAAAAAATTTAAAAAAATTAAAATCTTATTGTTCAAAAGCTTTTGACTGGTAGTGTAGTTTATTTCAGTGTTAGTTAAAAAATATATTTACTGTGTGTGTGTGTGTGTGTGTGTGTGTGTGTGTATATATATATTTGTATATACATATAGTTTAACACACACACATACACACATATATTAAACACAGTTGTATTAAAATAACACTGGTGAGCATAAGAGACTTTTTTTCAAAACCATTAAAAAACATCCCACAGATCCCAAACTTTTGAAGAGTGTATTGTGAAATGTATTGAATTAACTTGTACTCTTTTAAACAGGAACTGAGCCGTTCTTGTTTCATCGCTTCACAGGAAGGTCTGGATGGTCTCCTGCAGATCTTGGTGAGTCAGCTGGGCTCAGATGACGTGAACATGCTGACCTGCGCTACTGGCATCCTGTCAAACCTCACCTGCAACAATGCACGCAACAAGGCCCTGGTCACCCAGAGTGGCGGGGTGGAGGCCCTTATTCACGCCGTGCTCCGGGCCGGAGAGAAAGAGGACGTGGCCGAGCCAGCGGTCTGCGCTCTGCGTCACCTCACAAGCCGCCACCCCGACGCAGAGCTGGCCCAGAATGCAGTGCGTCTGCACTACGGCATCCCCGCCATCACCAAGCTCTTGGGCCAGCCGCATTATTGGCCTGTGGTAAAGGTCTGTATGTGTTATTTTGTGTGTGTGTTTGAATTGCTGCCAATTTGAAAGTCCTCTGCGCCGTTTAAATGTAAAGGTCAGATCTGAATCGTCTGGGGGCAGTTCTTGCAAGCCTTTGATGTGGAAGAACGCTGAGACTTGCCTGTCGCGTTAAGCTGATTTGCTGCCGGATCTTAGTCATTGAGCGGCACTCCTACGCTCCTCTGGGGCTTCGGCGTAATTTTGAGGACACTAGCTGGAACAATAAAAGAGCCCTGAAGCATCATATGCGAGGAATTGCTGCCATGCACAGACTGAGAGCTGTAAATCCTTGTAACAGGATGGCTGAAATAGTATTGTGTTACGTAGAAGTGAAATAGTATGAAATGGCATGAAGGTGAGGAAATGATGGCAAAATACTAAAGGACATTCACACTGATAGCCTTTTGGCAGCAAAATGTAATCAGGAGTCAATGATTTTCAAGGAGAGTTGAGCAACAGAGATGATGTGATGCAATAAAGTTGAGTAGAACTTAACTTTACGCGAATATTATGGCTCTACCAATGGTGTGCATTTGGGGCATGACTTTTTTGGGCAAATGGCGGACAGGGGGAGTGTTCAGGCAGCTTCAAAAAATGTGTATATTATTGTTGCAATTATGTTTGGTGCAGTGTTATTTTAGTAATTTATTAAATATTTTAAAGTAGCTTTTATTTTTGTACATTCAGTTTTTTTTTGTTTTTCCTTTTCAATTTTTAGTCATCTTATATGTTTTTGTCATTTGGGGGGGGGGTTAAATATTGCTATTTTAAGTTTTTAAAGTGTTTTAAAGTAAGTTTATATTATTTAATTTCAGTTATAGTTTTAGTTCAGTTTGCATTTTTATTTTTCAGCATGAATTAAATGAATATTATTAATGTTAGTTATTTTAATTTTTTTATCAACAAAAATTTTTAGTTAATGATAACCTTTGTTGTTGCAAAAAGTCCAGATATCAGTTTTGAGCTTCATGTTAGTTCTTGTTTGTTTGTGTCACAACTACATGTGAAATCAAAAGTCTTTAATATATTCCGAACAGGTAAATCCACAAGCAGGGCAGAAACACACGTACACATAGACGAGACCGGACCACAAACACTGAACGGAAACCAACTTATAAAGACACGTGATTACAATGAACTTAATTAAGACACAGGTAATACAAGGTTAACTAATAATGACATAATGAGGGCAGGAACAGGAAACCCATACATGGACACATGAGAGAAAAACCAATATAAATAATACAGGGGTGTGACAGTTCTCCCCCCTCCTGGAAGGCCTGACTTCGCGCCATAGAAAAAAAAACAAAAAAAGGAGGGATGGATGAAGGGGACTTAGGAGGTAGGAAAAAAAGAGTGGACATGGGATGGAAACAGGAAGTCAGTGCAGGAGGAGGCTCTGGCAGAGGACAGACTCCCGAGAGGAGGACAAAAACAAAGTCCATGTTGGTGACGACGTAGGAAGGAGCCAGGGTGGAGACAGAACGGTCCAGGGTGGATCAGACGAAGAGAGGAGCCAGGGTGGAGACAGAAGGGACCAGGAGCAGGAGGAGCCAGGCGAGACCCAGGCCGCATGATGGCGGCCCATGGCAGAGCTGACGGAGGGAGGAACCATGGTGGAGGAAGGTCTGACGACTCCAGGGGGCTGACCGACAGTGGTGGAGCAAGTGGAGGTGGAACCCGAGGTGGAGACGGACAGCTGACGAGTCCAGGCGACACCGAGGATCCGGAGAGCCAAGGCGGAGTCCAAGGGGACGGAGCAACGAGGCGCAGCCAGAGAACTGGAGTCCTGAGGCGATGGCGGGTCGACGTCCAATCAAGGCGGAGCCGGAAGGACGAAAGAGCCCAGTGAAGCTGGTGGGTCAACAGGCAACGGTGGAGACGAGGGAGCCAGGAGCGGCCTGGTTCGGTGGGCCGAGGCAGGAGTCCAGGACTCGGAGGCTGGAGGCGGAGACGAGGGATCCTCCAGCCACCACTGGAGATGGTCACCGCATAGATGGTGGGCTGAAGGTGAGCAGAGGTGGCGTGGCTGAGGCAGGGATAAGTGGATGAGGCAAGAGAGAGAGGGAGGGTGGGTGGGAAATCCAGGCAGGCAGGCAGACAGGTCAGGGCAGACAGAGGGTTCAGGGTAAACTGATACTTCTGATGATGGTGGGATAAAAGGGGGCATGTCTGCATATATATCCTCAAAGTTTATCAGGTCCATTTGTCCTAGTGCCAGTTTTTGCTCACCCCCAGCGGAGGTGCAGTGGGCAGGGCCTTCCTTGGCTTCCTCATGCTCCACTGAGACTTCCTCCGTCGCGTGCGATGTTGCCGGCTCTCGCATCTGGTCGGACGTGATGGGCTCAGGCTCTGGGGCGATCCTCAGCTCTGTCGCTCCACTCGGCAATGACGCGTCGGTCACACTGGGCTCGGGCTGACGCTTCGCGCTGCGGGGTGATGTCGGGCTGGGCTCTAGGTCAGGAGTTGTCCGCGAAGTCCACGGTCAGCGAAGATTGGCGGGACACCAGCACCTACTCCACAAAGGGGGAGTAGCGAGGCTCTCTCAAGGACCTTCCCCAGACAGCTGCGCTTGTGTGGCGGTGTTCAGTCCAGCTTGATAAAACAAGCAGGGGCAGCTGTCCAGGGAATGTGTCAGGTTAGCAAAAAACACAAAGTCCGTGGTGTGGTCCTCGAGAGAGCATTCCCCCTGCTCCAGCAGGAGGACGAGGATGGCAAGGTCATCCATAACAACAAAAAAATTGATAAATAATTAACTGAACGAAACGAAAAAACAAAACACGGGGTAAACACGGGTAGACGAAGGTCAATAAAATCAGAAGTCTTTAATATATTCCAAACGGATAAATCCACACGCAGGGCAGGAACACACATACACGTAGACGAGACTGGACCACAAACACTGAACTGAAACCAACTTATAAAGACAAGTGATACAAGGTTAACTAATAATGACATATTGAGGGCAGGAACAGGAAAACCATATTTGGGCACATGAGGGGATTCGTCCATTCGTTTTTTGATTTGATATTGAAAGAAGAAACGAGAAAACGGCTCATTTTTCGATTTTTCATTTTTTCCAGAAAAACAAAAAACAAGAATTCAGCTTGATTTTTCAATTTCTATACATGGGCAGAACGAAACGCCCCTTTCTACTGATTGGTCAACCGAAGATCAAACCATGCCCTCATTAGTTCTTCCACAGTCTTGCTCAGAATAATAGTCCTTCACTGCAGTTGAACAGATAATTAATGCATTTATTGCAACTACTACATTTAATCTTTTTCTCATCAAACAACCACACTAAACGACACTAAGCTCGACACAACCCATACCGGGGCAGAGCCTAGACAGGGCTTTCTTCTATGTAGACATAAATTTACTTACGCTTTGCATTAGTTGGCAGGGTTTGATGGCACATTACAAAAAAAGTGAAAGTCATGGTTCTCTGCCATTAAGCAGGACATTTATTTAGTTAGTTAGTTATGTAGTTATTTATTTATTTAGTTATTTCCAACAAATAAATAAACAAATAAATACATTGATTAATAAATAAATAAATAACAAGGTGAGTAGGCCTAACCCTTAGTTCATGCAGTTCAAGTTGCAATGAGTTAAATAAACTCTAAGCAGATAAACGCACCCTGTCAAGTGCAGACCAGTAGTGAAGTGTAAATACGCAGCAGTCATAACTTTTTGCTGAGTTTATTTAATTAATACTGGGTATTAATTGTTGTCAAATAATTGATGTGTTTTATTTTCTCTGCCAACTAAACTTCCTGAGCAAGTCGTTGTGCGTTCTCTCTGCGCTGTCATTGTATACATAAACATTAACATTTACTTCACCTCACTTCATGGCTAATCCTTAAATGAATGGTATTCAGAAAACAACCAAGAATAAAAAAATATATAAGTAGCCATGTAAAATAAAAATATGCTAGCCTATTTAAAATTATTGCCATTATAAACAACATTTATTTTAACATAATAACATATATATATATATATATATATATATATATATATCAACATATTTTAACATATATTGGACTTGCATCTCTCATTCAGTCCAAAGTTTCTATAGCCTGTTTGCGATTTACCTGCTAAAATATTTTTGTGAAGGCTTCTTCAGTCAGGTAATAATATGCAAGTAAAATAACAGTCAGCAGCTATACAAGTGACGATGCTTTTAGGTTATAGGCTATCGTACAACAGACACTTTTAATTAAGCTTAACAACTTTTAATATGTTTAGTTGACGGTGTTTTACTTTGATAATAAACAGTGCACTGATTGTGTAAGCTCGCAAGGCGCCAGCACCATGACTTGAATTTCTTTCCTCAGCAGCAGAAACAACTTAATATTCTGTGATTTACAGTCAAACAGATAAGAGCAGGACATCATTCGAAATAGAAAAAAAAAAAATTTGTGTAAAATCAAAATGAGTGCAAAGTTCATCCCTTCGAAAAATATAGAAAGCTACAGATGCGCTGCTTTCGTCTCCTTGAACATCTTTCTGGTCTATGCCACAAACATGAACCATAACACAACTGACGCATCTACTTTTAACAGTCTACGTTAAGATTATCTGACATTAAATGGATTATATGAATTACTTTGGAATAAATCACAGCATGATTCATGATAAAAAAAAAAAGCGTGACTTACAGTCCAGAAAATAGGGTAGGCTATAGCAAATTATTTTGCACACCCCTGGCACATTCAGAATAGCACACAGAAGAAAGCCCTGTCTAGGCTCTGCCCCGGTATGGGTTGTGTCAAGCTATTTGTTTAGTGTGGTTGTTTGACAAGAAAAAGATTAAATGTAGTAGTTGCAATAAACGCATTAATTATCCGTTCAACTGCAGCGGGGGACCATTATTCTGAGCAAAACTGTGGAAGAACTGAAGGGGGCATGGTTTGATCTTCGGCTGACCGTTCAGCAGAAAGGGGCGTTTTGTTCCGCCCACTTGTAGAAATCGATATTCAAGCTGTTTATTCATTTTTCCACCCCTGAATGAAAAATTAAAAATCAAGCTGAATTCTTGTTTTTCATTTTTCTGGAAAAAAAAAAAAAAAAAAAAAACGAAAAAGGAGCCGCTTTCTCATGTTTCTTCTATCAGTATTAAATCAAAAATGAATGGACGAATGATACACAGATTGTGTGACAGTTTGTTTGTTTGTTTGTTTTGGAAAATTAATGCTTTTTTTAGGGGTTGACCAATTATCGGCACCGAAATTAAGCATTTTTATGGTTATCCGTATCAGTTTTCAGGGTATTATTTTTGCTGTATTGTTTTTTCAGTTTTTTGCCAATAAAATAATTTAAAAGCATTTAAAGAGAGTTTTTGTCAGAGCCTTTGTTATTCTTAATTTTGACATTAATTTTCATTTTTACGCAAGGCATATATATCGGTTTAAAATTTTTCAGCATAAATGAATGAAAATTATTTATGTTAATTATTTTTGATTAGTTTTTTTATCCACAGAATGTTTAATTAATGATAATACCCTGGTTTGGTGTTACAAAAGGTCCAGAAATCAGTTTTGAGCTTCATGCCAGGTAAAACTTTTTATTTTAAGAAATTAATACTTTTAGCTAGGGGTCGACCGATTATCGGCCTGGCCGATATTAAGCATTTTTATCGGTTATTTTCAAAAACCAATTTGCAGATAAAATAATTTAAAAGAGTTTAAAGAAAGTTTTTGTCAGAGCCTGTTTTTTAAGTGTTTTTCAGCACTGATAATAATAAGAAATGTTTCTTGAGCAGCAAATCAGCATATTAGAATGATTTCTAAAGGATCATGTGACACTCTATTATATCCTAAGCATTTGCCCTTGATATTTGTATAGAAAAATTGTATACTGTATTAAAATGAAACTTTGCCAGTGGTCAGTTTTCCTGTGCACTTCTAAAATAACTGCCACGTTTCTGTTGCACATCACGTGTAGCAACCGTTTTGTTTTGTTTTTTTTTTTTTATCTTTCGATGCCTCCATGCTAGTCAAAGCCCTTGAAGCTTGGGGAAATCAGGAAGGTCGTGGCGGATGTAATTGGCTGTCCTCGGCTCTCTGATTTGTGGTGGGCCGGACTCTGATTGTCTCTCTATGGGCACGGGCTCCCGGCACGCATGATCTCCCGCTTAATCGTATTAGACCGTTGAAGCAGAAACCTGTGTGTGTGTGTGTGTGTGTGTGTGCCGTGATCTGTTCGGCACGTGTGTATCGATCCAGAAGAACGAGAATGCCAGGCTTTTATTTTCACTCACAGTCTGCATGCGGCGATTCCTAACAAAATCAACCTGGCTGAATAGGAAATCTTGAAAATATAAGCGTTTGCATTGATTATGTACTCAGGTGTTTTGTGTGTTGCTCTCCGCTGTAGTGCACTCACTGATTTGTTTGTGCTGAGGTTGAGCTGACCAATATAGTAGTGCTTTTAGACTTGTATTGACAGCCTCACACCGCCGGGTTTTTACATTTTCTCTCTCACTGCCGTTGTTGAAGTGCAGCCAGGCATTAATGTATTGCTTAAATGAAAGTCTCCAATAAAAGGTATATTAACAAGATGATGTGAGAAGTGAGAAGCTGCTAATGTGTTCTCAACAGGTCTGTCGAAAAATCAAATTGCTTTTATTAGACTACTGATATAACTTCATCTCATATGCATGTCCATAATTTGACACATTTTTCAAAAGTACTGTTCAACTTTTTTTTTTTAGTTATAAAGCATTTTAAATGAGGAAAAAATGAGGACACCTTTAAATAATGCAGTAAACCATGAGAGACAGATTTTACTAAGAAAAAAGCATGAAGTGTTTTTAATATTGTGTTTTTATTAAAAGCATTAAGATTCATAAGAGAGCACATTTTGGAATTTGGAGAGATTTTGTGTCGGAATTTGTTTTTGTGCCGTGCTTCTCATATTTTTCTTAGCAATTTCAGCATGAACTAACTAGATTCATCATCAAGGTCTTCAAAAACCAAAGTATTTATTTATTTATTAAAAGAAAAAACATCAGCTGAAGGAGATGTATAAATTCTATTTAAATTAAACATATTTTTTTTTTGCTTTATTGTATTTATTTTTTTTACTTTTAGTAATATTTATTTATTTTGCAATGAAAACCATGTATTTCATCAAACTCAACAAATTTCACAAAAAAATGTTGTCCAAAACCAAAATATCGGAATTAATCAATCCAATTCTCATTTATTTATTTATTTATTTATTTTAAGCATCAGCTAAAGGTGCTGTTTAAATCATATTCGAATTAAACTTTTTTTTTTTTACTTGTTTACTAGAGTAATTTATATTTTTTATTCTGTTCTATTCTAGAACAATTGTGTCCCATTCTCATTTAATTACGTATTTATTTATTTTTATTTATTTATTTATTTTTTTTTATTTGATGTGTAAATGAAACAAAGCAAATTTTGGGATTTATAGAGATGTTCACATCTTGCTTCTCATAACAATTTCTCACACATCTCAGTATAAACTAATTGTAGGTTTCTCAAGTTCTTGAAAAACCAAATTATTTATTTATTGATTTATTTATTTAGAAAAAAAAAAACATCAGCTAAATGGGATGTGTAAATTATATTCAGATTAAACTTATTAAAAACTTTTTTACTTGAAATAGTTTTATTTATTTACTTGATATTCAAATGAAACAAAGCAAACTTGTTTTATTTACAGTAATTATTTATTTACTAAATCATTGTATTATTCCATTTTGTAAGCATAAGAAAGCAATAAAAAAGTACACTGACAAATAGATTTGCAAAAATGTTATTATATGCATTTTTCAAATTTTTCTCAACAGTATGTTAGACTGTGTTCATATTTGCCAAGATTTACTAAGACTGCAGTCAAAAGTCAAGTATCTCAATAGGAACTTTATTTTAAAGTTTTTATAAAACCTTATAATTATTATTATTATTGATTTTTACTTAAATATTTATTTCTTTAAATGAATTTTAGAGGAAAAAACATCAGTTAAATTATATTTAAATAACAAAGGACATTTTTTTCATCAAATGCTGTTTTGGAAGCTAATTTACATTCATCTATTTTTGAGTGCAATAAAGCAATATGGACTGTGTATTGCTTTTATAAACTAGCAACAACAACGGCATGATAAAGGCACAAATAAAGACACCAATATTCAAAAGAAATTTTACATTTATAAACAATAATTCAAATAAATGAATATTTTCCCTAGTAACGTACTGTAGTTGTAGCCTAACTCTTTTAGTGGTATGGACTGATTTTATGCATTTATCTAAATTTAGTAACTGCTAACTTTGAACATGAGAACTATTTATTTTAGAACGGCTCATACGTAGAAACCAGAAAACAGTTCAGTAGTTTCACAAATGAAATTCGTGGAAACCTTCTGTACTGCAGTTGGACCTTCCCAGTTTGGCTGATGGCTTTGGTTGCACCCAGTCGGAGTGGAGAAGACAGATCACTAATGTAACACACATGAGAGCCCAATGTCTGGAATGCATTGCATCATGTTTATTCGGAGGCGTTTTCAGCGCTTGACATGGCTTGTCGTCCCACCCTGCGGAGATCTGCTCTATCAGCCGGCATTCTCTAATCAGCAGAGGAACGTTGTTGACTAATGATGCGTTATGAAGGAGGCCGTATGAAATTAAGCATTTATACAAGGCCTTTTGTGCACAGATGGTTAGGCAGAAGTAAAATGACAAACACTTCACATTATACATGACATTTCTCTGAACTATATCGTGGAGTGATGTACAGGTGATTTCACCGACATAGACTCGCGTGTGCATTGATGCGTCCATAAGCGTTTGAGGTTGCGTTCAGTCTTATATCAAACACCTCAACCTAAACTTAGTACTCAGCTCAAATTTTTAATTAAAACAGCATTATTGCTGCAAGTACCATCGCTCGGTTGCCGTCACGTTGACGTCGTGCCTGGGTTTCAGTCGACAGTCAGCACTTTGGGATTTACAAGAATGAGTCACTTGTTAAAATGATGAAAGCTTTGAGGAATGGACTTACAATGGAGCTGCACAATGATGAATTCACAACAATTGAGTTTAGGTTCAGATTAAGCCTTTTTGAAAAGGTACGGCGCTACAAAAGTGGGGCACGGTTCATTGTGTTTAAGAGAATTTAGCTAAACCCATCACAAAGAAAAATCACAAAGGAGATCTTTTTCAAATTATTTTTTCAAAGGCCGCAAGAAGATTCATAGGAAGGCAAGTGTTTGAATCCGGAGAGGCATTTGCTTGCTTTTTATACCTAGCTTCTCAGATTTTTCAGGTATTTCTTTGCCAAGATAGAAAGACAATCAAAAGCACACATCTCAATATAAACCCAATATAAAGTTACTCTATTTCAATGTGTTACTTTGTTTTAGGCTTTTTTTTAAATGCATCACCTAAAGTTGATATTTATATGATATTTAATATATAAACTTTAATATAAACTTGTCAAATTTCACATCAGATTCTTCCATAACCAGATTATCTGAGCTAATCTGTCCCATTAATTAATGAATTAATTGATTTCTCTGTTTTAGGCATTTTATTTATATGGAAATAACATTCAAATTAAATGGGTCAAACTTTATTTAGAGCAATTGTTAATTTTTCTATCAAAATTGTGCATTTCAATATGAACTCAAATTTCACATCAAATTCTTTCAAAGCCAAATTATCTGAGCTATTTTACATCATTTATTACTTAATTGTTTGCTTGTATGTTTGTATATGGAAACTTATTATTCATTTTTGGTTTAATTTGTTTATTTTCTCTGTTATAAACATTTAAGAAAAACATCAGTTAAAGATGAAAATTAAATTATGTATTTTAGTATAAACTCATCAAATTTCACATCAAATTCTTACAAAACCAAAATGTATATTTATTTGTTTATTTTCCTTTTTTACTCATTTTATTTATATTTAAATGATATTCAAATTAAATGGATCAAACCTTTATTTAGAGCAGTTTTTATTAATTTTGCAATCAAAATAGTGTTTCAGTAATTCAGTATTTCAGTATTTCAATTTTACATCAAATTCTTTCATGGCCAAATTATATGAGCTATTTTATCTAATTTATTCTTTGTTTGCTTGTTTGTTTGTTTGTTTGTTTGTATATGTGAACTGATTTTTTAATTTAAATTTTGTTTTATTTAAATTCTGGTTTCATTTATTTATTTTCTGTTTTAAACATTTTAAGAAAAAATATCAGCTAAAGATGAAATTTAAATGACATGTATTTCAATATAAATTTCACATCAAATTCTTCCAAAACCTATTTATTTATTGATTGATTTATTTTAGGTATTTTGCATATATTTAAATGATATGAGTTTTTTATTTAAATTTTGTTTTATTTATTTTTGTTTTAATTTATTTATTTTCTCTATTTTAAACATTTTAAGAAAAAAATGCTAAAGACGGAATTTAAATTATATGCATTTCAATATAAACTCGATCAAATTTTTCCAAAACAGATTGATATTTTATTTATATTTAAATGATATTCAAATGAAATAGATAAAACTTTTACTTTTACTCTTAATTTTTTATTAATTTTGCTATCAAAATTGTGTATTTCAATAGGAACTCATTGTATTTCACATAAAATTCTTCCAAAGCCGAATGATCTGATCTATTTTATCTCATTTATTGTTTGTTTGTTTGTTTGTTTGTATATTAAACTGTGTGTTTTTTGTGCTTGTTTGTTTGTTTGTTTGTTTGTTTGTTTTGTTTTGGGTTTTTTTCAATTTTGGTTTCCTTTATTTATTTTCATCAGCTAAAGATAATGTAAACTGTAAAACCAAAATACTTGATCTATTTATTTATTTGTTTGTTTGCTTGTTTGTTTGTTGAAATTACATTAAAATTAAACAAAACAAAGTTGCTGGGTTTTTTTTTTTTTTACAGTATTTACTTTTGGAAACCATTGCATTAATCCATTTGTGAGTGTAAAAAAGCAATAAGAAAATGCAAACAAACAGATGAAAATGTTCTGAACAGTAGTTAATTATATGCATTTTTGGACATTGTAGGCCACAGTGGGTTTGATTCGTAACTTGGCGCTGTGTCCGGCCAATCAGGCGCCTCTGAGAGAATCTGGGACAATCCCTCGACTGGTCAACCTGCTGCTGAAAGCTCATCAGGAAACTCAGAGACATGGCTCAGGGGCCCAACAGACCTATCAGGTGCGTTTGGAGCTTTTTATACCTATGCATGGATTTTTCATATATCTTTTTTTTTCACCCTCGCATATAGGCTGAAGCTCTCAAAGGGAGGTCAAAATACAATCCAATTAGCATCAAGGTTCCAGCATTTGGCATAGACCAGGTCCCTTTAGCATTAGAGTTAATGTTTTCTTCTCACTTTCACACTTTTTTGTTCACAGGATGGCGTGCGAATGGAGGAGATCGTGGAAGGCTGTACGGGCGCTTTGCATATACTGGCCAGAGATCCCATCAACCGAGGGGAGATCGCCAGCATGCAGACCATTCCTCTGTTTGTGCAAGTACTGAACCAACTTATGGCAGTCCTGGCAGTGAAAGCGGTTCATCTGTGTGTGTTGTGATGTGTGGGTGTTGCGGGCAATGACTGCAGGGCGACTGGCTGCTGTTTGTATGTGCGTGCTTGACTGTGTTTACATATTGCGCTATCAGCGTCAGCAAAGCTACATTTAAAGCTTTCTATTAAAGCACAGTCAGGTTACTCTTTTGAGAAAGTAATTAGCTATGCTACAAGCTACTAAGAAAAATAAGAGAAAAAATACAATTCTTAAGAGGCTTTTTTGAAAGCATAACTATGAGATGATATCATTTATATTTAGAGCCACAACTTGATTAAAAAAATAAACTGTTAGTATTGTCACTAATTACATAAAAAGTGCAAGATTGTTTAGAAAGTACAGCCTTGCAGTGAAGGTATTAATAAAGCATTAGTGAAACAACAGAGCTGAGTTTTTTTTGTGTGTATAACCCCTTTCATTCTTTGATGCCCTCTTTCCTGTTAGCTTCTGTACTCATATGTGGAGAACATAAAGCGCGTGTCCGCCGGTGTTTTGTGTGAACTGGCTCTGGATAAGCAGTCTGCTGAGATGATCGATGCAGAAGGAGCATCTGCACCTCTAATGGAGCTCCTGCACTCTCCCAATGAGGGGATTGGTGAGAAAAAGTCTTAATGCCACACCTCATTATGGCAAGCTATTTTAACATTTAATGTCTAGAACGTATCTATTTTCATGTAAGTAGTACTTTTTTTTTAGCTACTAGTATATTTTCCATTACTTACTAGTACTAATTTGTTAGCTAGGTACTAGTAGTTATTATTAGATACTAGTACTTATTCATTAGATACTAGCAGTTATTATTAGATACTGAAATTTATTTATTAGATACAGTAGTTATTATTTAATCCTAGAACTTATTTATTAAATAGTACCTATTAGATAAAAACTAGTACTTATACTAGATGCTAGTACTTATGCATTAAATACTAATACCTATTAAACAGATATTAGTACTTATTATTAGATACAAGTAGTTCTTATTAGATTATCGTAATTATAAATAGATACTGGTAGTTAATATTGGATACTAGTAATTATTCATAGATACTAGTAGCTATTATTAGATACTAGTACCTAGTCATTAGGTACCCGTAGTTATTATAAGATACTAGTACTTATACTAGATACTAGTACTTAATCATTAAATACTAATACCTATTTAATAGATACTAGTACTTAAAAGATTCTAGTAATTATTACTGGATACTAGTACTTATTCATAGAAACTAGTAGCTATTATTAGATACTAGTACCTAGTCATTAGATACCAGTAGTTCTTATTAGTTACTAATATTCATACTAGATACTAGTACTTATTAATTAAATACTAAAACCTATTAAACAGATACTAGTACTTATTAGATAATAGTTCTTATACTAGATACTTGTACTTATTGATTAAATACTAATAGCTAGCAAACAGATACTTTTAGTTATTATTAGATGCTAGTAATTATTATTAGATACTAGTACTTATACTATTAAATTATACTAATAGTTATCATTGGATACTAGTACTTATTTATAGATACTAGTAGCTATTATTAGATACTAGTACCTAGTCATTAGATACCCGTAGTTATTATTAGATTCTAGTACTTATACTATTAAATTCATTCATAAATCATTGGATAATAATAGTTAATATATATATGTCATTGGGTACTAGTACCTATTTTTAGACACTAGTACTTAATTATTTAATGCGAGCAATTGGTATTAGATATGCTACCTCAACTAGTATCTACTAAATAGGAGCTGGTATCTAATAAAAAGTGATAATGTTTAATGAATAAGTATTAGTATCTACTAAATACTTACTAGTAATATTTAAAAAGATGCTAGTCACTGTTATAACAGATATGGACAGATGGTCAATGGTAAAAATTTGAAATGTGTTATTAGTAACAGTATTATAGGTACTTGTCACTATTGAAATAATTGCTAATGTCCAATAAATAACAACTAGTATCAAATGAATAAGTGTTAGTATCTTTAAAAAGTCGTAAGTACTTAAAGAATAAGTAGTAGTACTTAATGGAATAGATACTAGTCTCTCTAACTTGTGCATCCCCAGTGCTGGGACACAATGGAATAGATACTAGTAGCTAAAAAAAAAAAGAAAATAGCAATAAAATGGATACTAGTACATTTTAAGAATTAAATGTTAAAACAGCTTGCCATACCTTGTGACTAATTGCATAAGTGTCAGTCCATCTTGTTAAAGCACAGAAAAGAGCCATATGCCATTGGACAGATCATAGTTTGTACAACCATTTGAAACCGTACAAGCCTTCTCACTGATTTTGCATCACACTCCCAGTGGAAGTAAGCTGATACAGAAAACTGGCAACTCTGAGTTCTTCTGTTTACAGTATCATACCAGGAGTTTTCATAAACCGCCGATACTGACAATGACAGTCTGTGGTAGACAAACACTGTCAGACATGCAGCTTGTCGTTGCGTTGACTTTGGTGCCACGCGGCAGTATAGAAAAGAAGCAAAACACACAAGAGACCACAAGTTCGCAAGCGAAGCATCAGCTCGACACTTACTTTATCACGTAACGTGTTAAATGGCTTTTAGTCTCACAAGCTGAAATTTTCACTTTCAGGAATGCATTTGGGTAATAGTATAGCCTAATCTGGGTGAGAACAGTCTGTTTATATATAAGAAGGCCATTTGACTGACATATTTATTTTATTTTATTTAGTAATTCAGTGTTTCCTGTATTATGTAAATTCCATTATGTATAATAATAATTATAATATGTAAACAGTTATCATATAAAATATTAATAATCAAAATATCTGGTTGTAATTATTGTCTCTTCCTCAGCCACCTATGCTGCGGCCGTTCTTTTCCGCATCTCTGAGGATAAAAGTTCAGACTACAGGAAGCGCGTGTCGGTGGAGCTCACTCATTCGCTCTTCAAACATGACCCGGCAGCATGGGAAATGGTGAATATATTTATTCAGGAGTCACACAGCACTCTGGTACACTCTCAGATTAGTGCACATTATTATTAATGAGATCATTTCGAGTTATGCATGCGGTGTCAATTTTTAGCAATCGCAATGGAATAATTACATTGATATGGCATAACTGACGACAGACCTTTCAATTATTGAAAGTTAATGCAAACCCAATTGGTAATTCAACAATGAAGTGAAACAGAGTTTGCATTTGCTTTCAATAATTTAATGTTTCGGTGTCAGTTTCTTATATAGCAAACGGTTGTATTTTTCTAACTCAGTGACATTTAAATGTTCCTGTGTGTGACTTGTGTCCAGAAGGTTTGAAATACTTTGTGGGGCCATTGTATAATATTGCAAATAATTGTAAATGCAAATATCTATCTATCTATCTATCTATCTATCTATCTATCTATCTATCTATCTATCTATCTATGTCCAAATAAAAGTGAATGGTGACCACAGCAGTCGGGCAACTTAAATTTGTCAAAAGTTTTTGAACAGGAAGATTTTTAATGTCTTTTAAAGAAGTCTCTTCTGCATACCAAGCCTGCATTTATTTGGTTAAAAGTACAGAAAAATTTAATTAATACTTTTATTTAGCAAAGAAGGTTTAAATTGATCAAAAGTGATGATAAAGACATTTATAGTGTTACAAAAGATAGCTGTTTCAGATAAATGCTATTCTTCTGAACTTTCTATACATCAAAGAAACCTGAAAAAATTCTACTCATTTGTTCTCAACATAATAATAATAATACATTTTTTTGAGCAGCAAATCAAAATATTAGGATGATTTCTGAAGGATCATGTGACTGGAGTAATGATGCTAAAAATTCAGGTTTGAAATCACAGGAATAAATTACATTTTAAAATATATTAAAATAGAAAATGGTTATTTTAAATAGTAAAATATTTCAACATTTTCTGTACTTTGGATCAAAAAAAATGCAGGCTTGGTGAAAAACATTAAAAATCTTACTGTTCAGAAACGTTTGACTGGTAATGTATGTTGCATGAGTGATATGAATCGCCTTTATGATGCTTTCGTGCTTCTTTTTTGGCTTATTTGGAGCTTGATATGCCCAATCCTCATTCACTTTCATTGTATGGATATGCAGCTCAGACATTCTGTTAAAGTTTTCCTTTTGGTGTTTAAAAGAAGTCAGTAAGTCAGGTTTGAAACAACAAGAGTAAAATCTGAATTTGGTTAAACTGCTGTACACTAATCTACTGTATACAAGGCTGAATATGGTAAAGCAAACACATGACAGAGCAAGATTTTTGCTCACAAGACCTTTATTCATGAAAAATACAGTAAAAACAGCAATATTGTCAAATATTATTACCATTTCAAATACCTGTTTTCTATGTTAATATATTTTAAAATGTAATTTATTCCTGTGATGCAAAGCTGAATTTTCAGCATCATTACTCCAGTCTTCAGTGTCACATGATCCTTCAAAAATTATTCTAATATGCTGATTTGCTGCTCAAGTAACATATTTTGTTACTTCTTGTAATTTTAGTGGTATCTATGATGTTTCTGTTCGTTATGAAAGGAAATTTTAATGAATGTGTTTGCATTCTTATTTTTTCAGGCACACGCCGCCATGCCACTCGACCCTGGATATATACCAGATGGTGAGCTGAGAGCACAATCGACAGCCCAGCACATTCACGCACTATCCTTCTGCTTTAGTACGCAACACCGCCACAAATTGCCTATTTATCCGGCACATCTCGCTGCATTAGACCGAAGAGCATTAAAATAAAATGCCACATGACAAATGAGTTATGGCGTGCGTATGCGTGTGAGAGAGGGGTCAAAGACGAAAAGATAAAGAGAGACAGTCATTGAATTCACATTTATCAAGCGCAAGTGCACTTTGATTGCATTGTTGTCAGTCCGTCCCGCAAACTGACAGAATGCTGTGTTCCTCAGAGGGGGAACATTAAGTATGCGACGTGCTGTTCACTCGCTTGTCGAAATTGGAAATAAAAAACAACCCACTGAAACCATATCAACCTGTTTGATCCTGTTGTTCGAATATTTTATGAACTGATACTCTTCAGCCTTAAAATACCTGAAGGACAACCCACAATTTGTAAAAATAGAACAAAAAACAATGGAACAGAAAAATTAATCTTTAAATTATGTTACGGTAGCAATAGACTATAAACTAATTCAGAATGAGAAATAATTATTTTATGATGAATAATGAAGAGGTTTAATGGAATGATTAAATAATTAATTATAGTACTCATTAGATAAATAATAAAAAAACAGCACATCACCATATGTCTGACTTTATAAGTTTAAACTTGACATTTTCACTTCAGACTAAGAATATTTTGTTCCTGCAAGTCCAAGACAACTATAATATTTTGTCTTGTATAAAACAAACATTTTCCATGTATTGTTACAAATATGACATAAGATTTTGGAGGACGAGGGTGTTTTTCTACTTGATCCTTCAGGCGTTTCTGCTCTGGCCTCAGGGGTGTGTGTGTTTCTGTCTGGATGTTGGTGTATTAACAAGTGTGGCAATTGGATTCATTGAATTTGTTCGTCTGAAATCCCCCTCGGTCACTTACATTTCATTAACCAGCCTTTGATCAATGTCAAGGGTCCTTCATTATGTGAAACTGCTGGAAGTATTTTGCATGTTTTTATTCTTTTTTTCCCCCTGCTTGAAGTTGTAACCATCAACAAAGTGATTAATTAAGGCAATAATGCTGTGCACACTGCGTACACTGATTTTACCACGGTTAGAGGAGTTTCAGGCGCTCTGCTTTACTTCTGTACATATCATTAGTAAGAATGCATGACCTTGCAGCATAGTTTTTTATAAAAAGCAGCAAATGTGATATTCAGTGAATAAATAAATGTATTAATACTAATAACAATAATATGGTAACACTTTAGTATAGGGATCTGTTCTCACGGTTAGCTAGTTGCTTATTAGCATAATATTTAAATGTAATTTTATAGTGTAATTTATAGTATTTATATATGAAAAATTCAGATGCAGAAGCCTCTAAATCCATCTGACGTATTTCTTTAAAATGAGCATTTCTTTCTGGCTACTTTGTATAGGTTTCTATGTAAGTACTGGTACTTCTGAGGCTGGAATTTAGCGAGTTTGAAGTAAAAGTATTTGATGGATGTATACTATGTGTCATGTGAGCATTCACTCAGTATCGTTATCTCATTTTTGACCAAGATTGCTTTTAGCTGGTTTTGCATCTCTTCATATAATTATATCTCTATAATATCATATCATAGTGTAATTTTTTTTATCATATTCATATATAATTTATTAAATATGAACAATTATTATTCATATTATAATATCATATGTAATCTATAATTCACAATTTATAATAATATTAATATAATGTAATTTATTAGAAAAATGTTATCTGTAATGTATTATAATATTAATATTTTACATACTTTATACAAAATATTAATTAAATATTACGTTTTATATAATATTTCAGTTAAATTTTATAGTGTAATTTATGGTCTTTATATATATATATAATAACATTGTAGAATTCTATAGTGTAATTTATTATAATATTCATATACAATTTATGCAAATATTCATAATTATGTTTATTCATACATAGTCTGTGTACATCATTTGTAATAATTATTAATATATTATCGAATTTATACAAAATATGAATTAAATATTACATTATATATCATTTTTAAATATAATTTAATGGTGTTTATAATTATATTAATATATGTAATCTATTATTTATTACAATATGAATATTTTATATACTTTACACAAAATTTATTTTATTTTAAAATTATTTTACTGTAATTTTATAGTGTAAATTATGGTATTTATAAATAATTATTGTATAGTACAATTTCAGTGTAATTTTGAAATAATATTAATATATGCTTTATGAAAATATTAATTATTATCCATATTGTTATATTCATATATAATCTGTAATTCATAATTTACAGTAATAGTCATATATTGTAATATAATTTATTATAATATTTATATATGTAATCTGCAATTTATTATAATGTTCATATTTAAGATTTGTACAAAATCTTAATTAAATATTACATTCTATATAATGTTTCAGTTTAATTTTAATTTTATAATGTAATTTATAGTCTTAATAAATAAATAAATATATAAAGTAGAATTGTATAGTGCAATTTATTATAATATTCATATATAATTTATGCAAATATTATTATTTTTTATATTTATTCATACATAGTCTGAAATTCGTCATTTGTAACAATATTAATATAGAATTTATACAAAATATGAATTAAATATTACATTATATATTTAAATATAATTTAATGGTGTAAATATAATTTACTTTACACAAAATATTGATTACATCTTACATTCTACATAATATTTCAGTGTAATTTATAGTATTTATATATAATTATAAATATATTGTATAATTTTTTATAATGTTCATATATAATATGCAAATATTAATAATTATTATTCATACTATTATATTCATATATAATCTGTAATTCATTAATTATTATAATATTCATATATGTAATCTGCAATTTAATATAATATGTTATATTTAATTAATATGTTATATGCTTTATATACTAAACATTACATTCTGTATAATATTTCAGTTTAATTTTATAGTGTAATTTATAGTCGGCATAAATAAATATATATATAAATAAATATATTTGTAATATATATTGTAACATTCTATATAATATTTCAGTGTAATTTTATAGTGTAATTTATAATAGTTATATATAATTAGGTATATATATATATATATATATATATATATATATATATATATATATATATATATATAGGATAATTTCAGTGTAATTTATTATAATAGTTATTATATAGTAGTTATTATATATATATAATCTGTAGTTTGTAATTATATATATCAAATAAAATAAAAAAAAAATATGAATCAAAATACAAAAATAATCAAAACATTTTGTGTATGCACATAATAACATTAATTTCTCTCTCTCTGTCTTTCTTTGTAAGATCTGGATGCAGTTTACCCTCCATATGGTTACTCTGATTTGCCCATGGACGGCCTCCCACTGGACGCTGAGCTACACGAGCAATACATGCCAGAAATGACCTATGACCCTCGACAGGTGTACCCAAATCCTCTTTAACAACACTGCCAGCAGGTTAGCTTGCACTCTCTTCCCTGACATTAAATCTTGTTATGGATTAACTCAACATGATCTCGTTCTTGCGATTGTTTTTTCATTCCTGAATAAAATAAATCCCAACAAAGATATTCCTCTCAGTCTTCAGGTCAAATGAAGCGGATGATGAAGGTGAAGACTACAAACCGGTTTGTTCCCTGCGAAAAAAAAAAAGCGGCGCAGGGCCTGAACTGTGCAGTGCTCGAACGAAAGAAGAACAAAACACACGACTTGCTTTAGTTCACCACCGGTCTGTTCGTGACGTGAACTCTAAGCACTGCCTAACTCATCTTGTTATCTTGTGCTACTAACAGAGTGACAAAGCCTAAAAGTGTGGTGACGCGATAAGCATGTGATCATAACATGTACATTTTGTACTTTATATTGTTTGTCCAAAGATGTCCAGACAACTCCGTCCTAGAAAATGTAGCATAGCTAGCTAGCGGCTCAGCCACACGAGGGGTCGTTTTCCTTTGCGTTCTGTGTATTTGTGGCTCTGAGGCATTGCTACCGAGTAGAAAATGAACAAAAGCAACAACGAAACATACATCTAAAAACAGAAACTTGTTTGTATTTTCATAATCTCACTATTAGGAGACATTTGTTGATATGATGTCCTGCTTAACAGGTCAAAGGCAGGATTTCTTCTTTTGTTTTATTTTTATTGCATTTCTTTCCATTGTTTTAAGAGACAAACTGATATTCAGTTGGAAGAGAAAGATTGTGGCGTATGATTTCATGTAAAGACATTTTAGGAGGCATCTGTAAGCATTATTCACAGCTATAAGATACAAAAGTATTTGGACACAAATTCCTAATATACCAATTAAAATGCCAATCGTTTTGAAATTCAGTTCTCAATAAGCACATACAAGTGTCCAAATACAGTTGGCTCTTAGTCGGTTTATTCTCTGTAAATTAGCTGTATTTTTAATGACACTGCTATCATGCAACAACATTGTAAATCCCAAAATAAGTGTAGGATTCATACATTTACACACGTCAAAGTTGCTAAATTAAATAAGTACAATGTATGGCCACTTTTGTAGTATATTTTAGAGAAATCTAATTGGAGTGGCTATAAAATGACCTTTTGTTTTTCTTTCAGTGCTATTACTGTAATAGGAAGCATTTCATAGCATTTCATGTTTTTATGATTTTGCACAATAATCATTAGATTTGTTATTTTGATTATGCTCTACAATTATGCTATATTGCTGTTCATTAAAATTGAACACAATGTACTGCTTTACGAAGGAATGATTAGCATTATAGTGATTGTTTTTCCCACCTTGCAATTTTAACTCGCCCCTAAATAGTTCCCAGCTAGACTTTCAATACAAAACAACCTCATTATTATTACACAGGCTCTGGAACACTTCAATCTGATTGGTCAAATTATTGTACGATTACGACCGGTCGACTACATTATCCTTTACTTGTTTACTCCAGACTATTCGCTCTCTTATGCCCTCTTTATATAACATCCCTTAGACTTTAAATATTTTTTATACAGAAACTATATTGTTTTACATCATTGTACATAGATATAAATGTGCTAATCTTGTTTTGAATGACATGCTGAATTTTGTGGTCATGTGACTGATAATGATTGCCATATGCAAGGGATCTTACACATGCATCTGTGTGAAGTGTGATTGCTGATTGGTGAAATTGCAGTAATTGTCGAGCATTATTCATTAACTGTAACTATAGCGGAGAGTTTAGCTTCATAATTACAAACCTGCCTGCCATCTGTTGGTATATAAGAAACATGTATGTGCCAAAAGTAATAGTAGTTACATAAAGATAAAGACTATTCTGGTACGGTCGCCACTTATGCTCACATCTTTTACAGCAACAGTGTTAGAATCAATCATGTTGCAAGGGTAGTTCACCCAAAAATGAAATTTGTTGAATATTTATTCACCCTCAGGCCATCCAAGATGTAGAGGAGTTTGTTTCTGCACAGTAACACATTTGGAGAAATTTAGCATTGCATTACTTGCTCACCAATGGATCCTGTGTAGTGAATGGGTGCCGTCAAAATAAGAGTGCGAACAGCTGATAAAAACATCCACAACACGATTCTAATTCATCAATTAATGTCTTGTGAAGAGAAAAGCTGCATGTTTGTAAAAAAAACCCCAAATCTATTAGTAAGATGTTTCAACTTAAGTCTTTTGCTTCTGGCTACAGTTTGAGTCCATAATAATCTTGCTTTCTCCAGTGAAAAAGTCGTCTTGTCTGAATCAGGAGAGAAATATGCACAGATCAAGCACCGTTATTAAGTGAAAACAGTCCAAAGCTGTTCTAAACAAATGCTTTTGAAGGATAGTTCGCTGGACGAAGTGTTATTATGAATTATGCACTCATTTTTTGGGCCATTAGCTATAGTTTAAAGTTTAAAAAATGCCTTATTTCTTACTAACACACAGCTTTTTACTTTACAAGATGTTACGTGATGGACTGGAGTGGTGTGGATTGCTTGTTATTGTGATCAGCTGTTCGGACTCTCATTCTGACGGCACCCATTCACTGCAGATGATCCGTTGGTGAACAAGTGATGAAATGCTAATGAAACAAACTTATCTACATCTTGGATGGCCTAAGGGGGAGTAAACTTCCAGCAAATATTAATTTTTGGGTGAACTGTTCCTTTTAATCAAATATGTTGCAATTGTCTCATTGATTGGCCCCAGTTTATGCTTTTTTGGCAGCTGTAGTCTGAGAAACAGGATAATTCAGTTAGTTATACATGTGATCTTTCATGTCATGGAGAGATTTGTGATCCTTCTGCATATTCAGTGATAATTGCACTCCTGATGATGCTGTCATCTTAGAGTAAATCATTTCAACATGCCCACCTGCAAGGAAAAAAAAAAAAAGGCAAAAGCGAAAACATGCACGGAATGTCAACAGGAAGTCACAGTGAATATGCATTTTTACTGAACATTTTAGTTTGACAGTGTTTTTGTTTGTTTTCAAATAAATAAACTGAATTATATTAACCGTCTCGGCTCCTTGACTTTTATTCAAGATGAAGCAACTGCAATCATGCATTTGCTCAGACTAGATATGTATAAATGTTATATAAAGTTCTTGTGTCGTAATTATTTGAATGACTCATTGACTGATCACATCTGTGACCCTGGACCACAAAACCAGTCATAAGTAGCATGGATATATTTGTAGCCAACAATACATTTGTACGGGTCAAAATTATCGATTTTTCTTTTATGCCAAAAATCATATTATAAATCATATTATATGATATTAAGAAAGGATTGTGTTCCATGAAGATATTTTGTACATTTCCTACTGTAAATATATATAAACTTAATTTTCTATTTGTAATATGCATTGCTAAGAACTTCATTTGAACAAATTTAAAGGCAAATTTCTTAAAATTTAGATTTTTTTGCACACTTAGATTCTAGATTTTCAAACAGTTGTATCTTGGCCAAATATTGTCCTATTCTAACAGCCATATATCACTTGAAAGCTTATTTGTTCTGTTCAACTTTTAAATTTCAATAAATTGACCCTTATGACTGGTTTTGTGGTCCAGGGTTACATTTGTTAAGCATTAATTTAATTTAACCATAAATGTTATTGAGGTTGAAAAGCTGAAGGACATTGATGGATATTCATGCGATATAAATGGCATACTGATCCAGGCTTGCATTTACTGTATAATAAAGCAGTTGAAAAATATCAGTTCAAAAAGTAAATTATTTGCAGTGATTATCAAATAATGTGAAATAACTACTGACAATGTAGCCTAAGGCCTATCTGGTGCATTTTTCATGATGACCCTTTTCATCACACATAATTTAACCTATTATTCAAAGAAAGCTTGATGCTGTAAGAGTCGTTTTTCATAGCCGAGCCTAAATGTTAAGAAAGCTTTTGTGACACGGAAGTCAAACATCATTTTCTTGTTCTGACGGTTCATATGTAACCTAATACCACAGAGAATGCAGTGTTGTGTTTTCTGTGCAATGCACATATGAGTGTAATAAGGCATATAAATGAATATAGCACATCTTATAGCACCACCACGTGTCAGCATTTGGCATTTCTGGTGTTCAGGTCACTCCCAGGGTTTGCGTTGTTCATCAGTATCATGAAATTTGCACGAAAATCTCCATTTGAGAACTGGTTTTATTGGGAATGATTTTTTAATATTTGAATAGGCTAAGCATAAGTAGCACAGGTATATTTGTAGCAATAGCCAAAAATACATTGTAGTGTCAAAATTATCAATTTTTTAGCTCAAAAATCATTAAGATATTACGTAAAGATCATGTTCCATGAAGATATTTTATAAATTTCCTACTGTAAATATATAAAAACTTAATGTTTGATTAGTAATATGCATTGCTAAGAATTTTAAAAGCGATTTTCTCAATATTTTGATTTTTTTGCACCCTCAGATTCCAAATTTTCAGTTGTATTTCGGCCAAATATTGTCCTATCCTTACAAACCATTCTTTAAATGGAAAGTTTATTTTTTCAGCTTTCAGATGATGTTTAAATATTCATTTCATAAATTGCCCACATGACTGGTTTTGTGGTCCAGGGTCACAAATGATCTGCGAATGATCTGTCTATTTTGTTTTTGAAGCGTCTGAAACTTTCAAAACATTCTCACAAAATCATTAAAAAATAAATGACATAATAATAATAATGATAATAATAATAATAATAATAATAATAATAATAATAATAATAATATGTTTTAGCATTACGTGTGAATGTTATTTAAGTTGCCCAACAAAAATTACCATGTTTACCATGTAAGGTCGGAAAACTGGAAATTCAATAAAATCGTATATTCTATATATATATATATAGAATAATATAATAATAAAGAATAATATAATAAAAAAACAATACAATTTTAGCAAAAATAACAGGGTTATAATAAAAACCCTAATAAAATTATCCCAAGTACACAGAATTTAGCTGCTTTGCGTGCGATTATTTAATAAACCTAACTGTTTTTAAAATCAATAACCATTTTCACACCGAGACGTACAGTGACGCAACTTCCGGTTCGGAAGTGGGAGCAAATCAAGGCGATTGACGCGCGAGATCATGTATGAGTGGAACCCGGTTTGCGAAAACATCGGATATTGCGGGAAAAAAGTAGGCACAAACATTGTATTATTTCATCACATAAACACATTATGTCGGGTTCGACCGACGGAACGTTTTCTTCACGCACCATGGGCCAGTACGGCAGGAAACGTCTTGACGTGATGGACGCACCTGCCAAGCGGGAGGCCAAGCTAAGCTAAGGCTAAAGTCGAGCTAATTCACAATTAAATAAATATGCAAATAAAACACAAGACATGCATTTGAATGTAATTTGATGACTGACATTTATTGATTTTCTAGACAACGAAATGAGCTGAAAAGAGTAAACGGGTTAAATGGCCGTAGACTGCAGGCCGTGTTGTTTACATTAATCTAGTTTCCACTGAATTACCAGAGCTGCTTCACTAATTTATTGTACAGTAAACTGCTAAGATGGTTCCAGGGCATCATAAAAGCGGGCATCCCGTATGTATACATTTTTCAGAAATTAAAATTGTAGTTAATATGATTTTGAACAGTAATATCAAAATAAATCTGAATTAAAATCCGTTAAAATAAAGTCATGAGCTGTCAGATGTCACCGAAGCTCTGGTGTGTGGTTGTCAACTTGTTTACTTTTTAAATAACAGGTTTATAATTACATGCGGTGGAATATTAATCAGTATCTGTCCGGTTGTAAGGACATTTGGTTTTTTTGTTTGGACCTTAAACTTTGGACAATGTGTGAATCATGAAGTACTTAATAATTACAGATTTCTGAGTGTCAGACTTAGAAAATGTGATATATATTCTGTATACGGTATATACCATCGTCCAAAAAGTTTTTTATAAGGAAATAATACTTTTATTCAGCAAGGATGCATTAAGTTAATCAAAAGTGACATTGAAGATTGCTGTTTCAAATAGATGCTGTCCTTCTGAGCTATGAATCAGAGTAAAAAAATACCAGTGTTTCCACAAAAATACGAAGCAGCACAAGTGTTCAACATTGCTAATCATAACATGTTTCTTGTATAGCAAATCAGCACATTATAATGATTTCTAAAGAATCATGTGACTTAAGACTGGAGTAATGATGCTGAAAATTTAGCTTTGCATCACAGGAATAAATGACTTTTTTTAAAATACGTTCAAGTAGAAAACATTTTTATATTGTAATAGTATTTCAGAAAATTGCTGAAATATATATATATATATATATATATATATATATATATATGCTTATTTTCTGTTTCTGTAGGTCTTCATGAAGTTTTAAGTGTCACACACTCTCAGCTATAAACACCGGACACAGATCCAAGATGCCCATTCCTCCCCCGCCCCCTCCACCCCCAGGTGGACCCCCTCCTCCCCCCACCTTTAGCCAGGTAAGTAATCTCTCTTTGGCTGGTAACTTTATTGGGAAATGCAAAATCATACCTCAAAAACCAAAACCAAACCATCGCTTTTCCACAGGCAAACACAACTCCTCCCAAGCTGAGCCGAGATGAAGCAAAGGGCAGAGGGGCTTTGCTCTCTGATATCTGCAAAGGGACCAAGCTGAAGAAAGTTGGCGTTGTCAGTGACAGGAGTGCACCTATGATTGAGAGTAAGTTGAAAAGCAACTAACAGTAGCGTGACTTAATGTATTATTTGGCGTACTGACATTACTATTAATGCACCCGTTAAATTCATTACAACTTTGGAAGTCCACTTCCAAAACAAAGATTCACATATAATGTACTCACCCCCTTGTCATCCAAGAAGTTCATGTTTTTCTTCTTTCAGTCGTAAAGATATTATGTTTTTTGAGGAAAACATTTCAGCATTTTTCTCCATATAATGGACTGATATGGTGCCCCGATTTTAGACTTCCAAAATGCAGTTTAAATGTGGCTTCAAGTGATCCCAAATGCGGTTGTAAATGATCCTAGTTGAGAAAGAAGGTTCTTATCTAGCATAACAATTGGTTATTTTCATAAAAATAATACAGTTTATATACTTTTTAATGTCAAACGCTCGTCTTGTCTCACTCTGCCTCATGACAGTTAGAGTATGTTGAAAAACTCCCATCTCATGTTCTCCCTCAACTTCAAAATCGCCCTATATCGCTATTTTACCTTTTTTGTTAATGGTGTTTGATCTTCTTGCAAAGACTGTGTCGGAACTTCTGCAGCGATGTAAGATGATTTTTAAATGATTTTTGAAGTTGAGGGAGAAAATACAATTGGAGTTTTTCGACATACCCTAACTGTCTTGAACCTGAATACACAGGGTTCAGGGAGAGCAGGACAAGACAAGCATTTGAGATTAAAAAGTATTTAAATTGTATTTTTTTAATGAAAATAACCGATCGCTTCGTTAGGTAAGACCCTTCTTCCTCGTCTGGGATTGTTTACAGCCGTATTTGGGATCGTTTGAAGCTGCATTTAAATTGGATTTTGGAATAGGGCTGTGTATTACTAAGAATCTGGCTAAACGATACGTATCACGATACAGGGGTTGCGATACGATGTGTTGCGATACTGTAAACAAGGTGATATATTGGGGTATTTCTTATTTTAAGAATACGATATACTTTAAGGAAAGCTGCACACACCACCATATGCAAACCTTAGCAAAAACTTCAGTTCAAAAAGTTTAAAAGATCAATCCCTGTAACAACATTCTTATTTAATTAGTTTTTGTGCAGTATGAGTATGAAAGGGGGAAAGAAAATGCCTGCAGGATTATTTAGTTATTAAATGTATAAAATGTAAGCTTTTATAAACAGAGCATATATATTTTTAGACCTTGCTTTAAATGTTCACAATTTAAGTTTACAATTGTAACATACAAAGGCACAAGTTTTTGGATTTCACAAGATTTCAGTTTGTATTTATGTTCCACGTGGAATCGGCAACTGCACAAAACGTCCCCACCACGAGAGAAAGCGGCGAAAGCGAGAGAAAGCTACCACACCGCCCACCGCGAAGGCCCTTTCACACGGGACACCCCTCCGCACAGCAGAAGCACCCAGTGGCCTGTGCAGCCAAGGCGCCGCCTGCGCCGTGGTCCCGGGGCGGACGTTTCCACAAAAGCTGAAATGACGCCATCTAGTGGTTGGAATATAAACTCAAAACGAAGCATCTGCCATGAATCTTGTATGATTTTTTTTTTTTAAATATCAATATTCCGGTTTTGAGAATCGATATAGTATCGCCAAACAAAATATTGCGATACTCGCGCGTATCGATATTTTCTTGCACCCCTATTTTGGAAGTTCAAAATCGGGGCACCTTAGAAGTTCAGTATATGGAGAAAAATGCAGAAAAGTTTTCCTCAAAAAACATAATTTCTTTACGACTGAAGAAAGAAAGACATGAACATCTTTGATGACAAGGGGGTGAGTACATTATATGTGAATCTTTGTTTTGGAAGTGGACTTCTCCTTTAAAGAGATAGTTCAGTATATAAAATGGTTACTGTTTAAAAATAAGATTTTTTTTTTTTTTTTTTTTTTTTTTTGAAAGAACTCTCTTATGCTCACCAAGGCTGCATTTATTTGGTCAAAAATATAGTAAAAATATTATTTAAAATTAAACAGTTTACTATTTTAACACATTTTAAAAAGTAATTTATCCCAGTGATGCAAAGCTGAATTTTCAGCATAATTACTCCAGTCTTCAGTGTCACATGATCCTTCAGAAATCATTCTAATATGCTGATTTGCTGCTCAATATTGAAAAAAGTTGTGCTGCATAATATTTTTGTGGAAAATATGATGCATTTTTTTTCAGGGTTCATTAATGAAAAGAAAGTTCAAAAGAACAGCAATTAGTTGCAAATGTTTTTTACCGTCACTTTAGTTTTGCTGAATAAAAGTATCAGGAAGAATGCATTTTGTTTATTTAAAAAAAGTCTTACTGACCCCAGACTTTTGAATGGCAGTGTTAGCTTTCAATGTGGTACATCATTGAATTCTTTTGTGGTTTTTCAGAGCCAAAAGGAAGTGGTGGAGGCGTGTCCAGCAGCGGAGGGTCTTCTGCATCGTCCCAGCCAGTAGGAGGGCTGTTTCAGGGTGGCGTCCCAAAATTGCGACCTGTAGGAGGTGTGTTGATTGTTAAAACTGTTTGGTTTTGGTCTATTTAAAGGGATGTTTCTTCCAAAAATTGAGTTGTTTTAACACCCTCTGTTGTGCAACATACGCTGTTGGTACGCAAATGAGATTTTGAAAAAATCTTCATGTTGTTTACAGTTCAAAAGCTACACACTTAAAAATAAAGGTTTCAAAAGGGTGCGGTATCATAGAACTATTTTTGGTTCCCCAAGGAACAGTTCTTAGAAGAACCGTTTTTTTTTTCTTAGTGAGAAACATTTTTTAAAAAAATCTAACGAACCTTTTATGGAATGTTAACAGTTCTATAGATGTTAAAGATTCTTCTTGGAACCATTAATCCTAATAAAGAATCTTTATTTTTAAAGGAAACCTCAGGTATTAAGACTTGTGTGGCTTAATATAACGTCAGTTATGTCTCTTACTGAAATATGTAATAGAAAGTCCATGAAAGACTATGTTATTTAAAAAAATCCACATTATTTTATTTATAATTTAGACAGTTCCATTTGCGACTGAAAAGTACTGCGTGTGAGTACGAAAAAATATTTAGGAGCAGGAGGATGTCAGCATATTTGTGTTTCCGCAGAGGGCAGCTTTGTATCACAGACATATCTCACAAATGTCTGACACACCCATTTCAGATCTTGGAGCAAAGCGACTAGAAGGCAAGCCTGCAACCATTAGCTGAAAAAGCGTAACAGCTAAAGCTAATGCTTCTGGTCTGGCAGTACATGGAAAAGGAGACCAGAGGCCGCTTTCTTTGAATGGATGTCAGTGGAAGAGAGGCTTCACTACGCTGAATAAACAGCTTTTTTTTTTTTTTTTTTATAGAGGAAATGGCTTATAATTTAATGAATCAACAGCCTATCTGCTAATCTTCAACATGTTTTACACTAAACAATACTTTTGGATTGAACTATTTTTAGAGTTTACCACAAAAAACTGCCGTTTTATAAGAAAAGTCACTGACTTTTTGCGACAGGTGGGATTGAGCTTATGGCACTTCTCATTCATTCCTATGGTATCTGTAAACGCCGACTGAGCGTCGCACAACTCTGACTGAATTTCAATGACGTCACTACTCTAATGTGATTGGTTATTAAGGAACATGTGATCCAAGTTAGCTGTTACGCTTTCTCCAATAGTAAGTCATATAGACCTTCTCATCTCCCTATAGAGGGTATGCATGTGATGTCACCGTCAGCTGGAGTGGCTGCGGCTCCCCTCACTAAGAAAATCTCTGCTTGGAGTCTCTACTAATGAGCTGGTGATCCGAATCAGGTGTGTTTGATTAAGGAGACATGGAAAACATGCAGTGTTGGGGGGCCTTCAGGAATGTGGTTGGGAACCACTGATTTAATACAACAGTTATATAAACAAGAAAGTAATATTAAGTGACTTACATTGTTTGACTTCAATACTGTTGCCTGATTTTGCTCTGTTTTCCGTTGACAAAAATAGTTTGAAACAAAGTCACAGCTAAGCTGCTGTGCATCTCCATTCAAACACAGCGTTGTTTCGTTTATGAATGAATGTGCGTTTTTAAACAAATCTAGTAAGTCACTTGCTTCATTCCTGAACGAATCAAATAAATGAATGATTCAATGATGAAATCAGTGACTTGCCACTACCTACTGGTAGTTTGTTTCATTTTTACAGTATCTTTTCAGTCATTTAAATCATTTAATATTTCTATATTCAAAATGTTATATTTAAAACATTAATCTCAACATGAATTTATGAATTTAATTCATAAGATTTCTGAAAATACACCTACAAGCCACTTGTGTTCTTCTGTGCCACCTCTGTAGCACAAATTAATTTTGTTAATAACGATGTCAATTCATTGGTAACTTATTCTTCTTATTCTACTTGTTCTTATTCTGTTGGTTTCATTAGAATTTTTAAAAAGCTTATATATATATATATATATATATATATATATTTTTTTTTTTTTTGTTTTTTGTTTTTTGTTTTAATTTGACAAAAAATGACGTAGCCTACTTTTAATAAAGTTGGGAAAATGACATTACTTATTAATTTAATTAAGTAGAAGGCGCTCCTGAAATTTTTGACTGTGCTCCTAAATTTTTTAAGTTAGGAGCACAAGTGCTCCTAAAAAGAAAAGTAAGTGTAGAGCCCTGAAAGGGCAACGAGAAGCGATGCAAGTCTTCACTGCTTTTCGTAGCAATAGGAAGAGGAGAAAAGAATGGGACGAAAAAAACTTCCTAAAGACTCGCGTTTTTGTTCTTTCCACTTTACAAAACGGCAAATGCTAGATGCCATCCTTATAGGATGTAAACATGCCAACGCTTGACGCTGCAGCAACTGAAGGAGTTTGTCAACACGCATTTCACTCAACATATTAAGATTCCTTGTGGGGAAAAATCGATGGTACAGCATTTGGATTAAGCCTAAGCTAATATCCATCACCACCTGTAAGCTCTTTCAGTAGCTGTGGTCATCGTATCAGTATTTTATTTTCAAAGTTGTGTTTTCCAAGTTGTGTTGCGGTAAAAATAGCAAAACATAGCACCAATAACTCACCAAGTACAACCAATTCACGTCATATTGGCGCCCCCCATAGTCCAAAATATCTATAAAACGATGTGGATTTTTAAAATGACGCAAGTCTTTCCTGTGTTTTCTGCTACATATTTCAGTAAAATACATCACTTATGTTATATTAAGCCACACAAGTCTTAATACCTGGGGTTTTCTTTAAGAGTGTAAAGATTTCCTGCTTGAGGCTTTTCTCAAAAACCTGCTTATTCATTCTGCAGTGATCGTTAGATACTAGAATATTGCGCCAGTGCTTCTCAAATATACAAAGGGTGTTTACTCAAACTAATCTCATACCATGCAATTATGGTTCATTCTTCCACTGAACCGGTTGTGTTGCAGATGGTTCTGCAGGCAGGTCTGCATTGCACCCTCCTGGCACTCGTTCTGCTGCACCTCGCCCACCCGGCAGTCACGATGACCCCGACAGTCCCTCTCAGCAGGCCTCTCCTCCAGAGCCTGGCCGCTCCCAGAGACCATCCCTGCCTGATCTCTCCCGTTCCCCCGGTGGAGGCAGCAGCCCCTCTACAGGTATGAAGCACAGCTCTTCAGCTCCACCTCCACCACCCCCCATGTCCCGGCGTGGAAACGCTCCTCCCGCCCCACCGCAGAAAGCCGCGGCGCCCTTGTACAATCGCGAAAAGCCACTTCCGCCGACTCCAGGGCAGCGAGGACCCTCTCCAGCGCCGGTGCGTGAAAACGCGCCACCTCCACCAGTGAAACCTCCTCCGTCACCTGCAAGCAGCCGCTCGTCTTCATCCTCTTCTTCCTCCCTGGCCCCGCCGCCGCCACCTTACCGTCAGCAGTCCGGGGTTTCCAATGGCCCCTCCAGTCCTGTGAACGAGGCGGCCCCCGAACTGCCCCAGAGACACAACTCACTCAGCAAGAAGCCTTCAGCTGGTGGGCACACACCGACACGCGGACATGCACCGCCTCCACCACCGTCACCCACCCCACAGGCAGCCAGACCCCCGCCACCAGCAAGAGAGCCCCCGGGACGAGGAGCAGGTGAGTTCTATTTTCTGTGACATTCATATAATTTCTTAAAGTTAATAATTTCAGTTTTAAAATATACTACTAATTAAAAATGTGGTTTCGGTAAGATTTTTTATGTTAAAAAAAAAAAAGCTCTTATGCTCACCAAGGCTCCATTTATTTGATCAAAAATACAGTGAAAACAGTGATATTGTGAAATATTATTACAGCTTAAAGTAACTGTTTTCCACTTTAATATATTTTAAAATGTAATTTATTCCTGTGACACAAAGGCTTCAGTATCAGTACTCCAGTCTTCAGTGTCACATGATCCTTTAGGAATCATCCTAGTATGCTGATTTGCTGGTCTTAATATTAATGTTAAAAAAAGTTTTTCTGCTTAATATATTTGTGAAAACCTTTTTTATTTGTGAATTTTTTTCAGGATTCTTTGATGAATAAAAAGTTCTAAAGAACAGTGTTTATTTAAAATTTTAAATCTTTTGTAATATTATACATGCCTTTTTTGTCACTTTTGATCAATTTAATGCATCTTTGCTGAGTCAAAAGTTTTTGAACAGTAAGATTTTTAATGTTTTTTTTAAAGAAGTCTCTTCTGCTCACCAAGCCTGCATTTATTTGCTTCAAAATACAGCAAACGATATTATGAAATATTTTTGCTATTTAAAATAACTACTTTCTATTTGAATATATATTTAAAATGTAATTTATTCCTGTTATCAAAGCTACCTTTTCAGCATCATTACTCCAGTCTTCAGTGTCATATGATCTTTCTAATATGCTAATTTGCTGTTCAAGAAACAATTATTAGTAGTAGTAGTAGTAGTGTTCAGGATTTTTTAATGAGTAGAAAGATCCAAAGATCAGCATTTATCTGAAATAAAAAGCTTTTGTAACATACACTATGCCATTCAAAAACTTGGAGTCAGTATAATTTTATTTTTTATTTTATTTTTTGGGGAAGAAATTATTAATAATTTTATGTAGCAAGGATGCTTTAAATTGAACAAAAGTGATGATAAAGACATTTATAATGTTACAAAAGATTTCTATTTCAGATAAATGCTATTCTTCTGAACTTTCTATTTATCAAAGAAACCTGAAAAAAATTAACTTGGATGTTTTCATAAATGTTTTTCAGCAAATCAGAGTATTAGAATGATTTCTGAAGGATCATGTGACTGGAGGAATGATGCTAAAAATTCAGCTTTGAAATCACAGGATTAAATTACATTTTAAAATATATTCAAATAGAAATCAGTTATTTTAATAGTAAAAATATTTCAAAATTTACTGTTTTTTTTTTGTTTTTTTTTTTGTTTTTTTCTGTACTGGATCAAATAAATGAGTGGCTTGGTGAGCAGAAGAGATTTCTTTAAAAAACATTAAAAATCTTACTGTCCAAAAATAACATGAATAAAAAAGAACCCTAAACTTTTAAACCAGTGTTTCTAGAGTAATCTTTTAAGGAATAGTTCACACAAAAATTATTTACTGTTTAATTTCTGTGTAACACAAAGGAGTATTTTAAAGCTGCTCTTGTTCATACATCTATAATTGGGACCACGTCTCTCAATTTTCCACAAAGGATACCACAAAAGCACAATAGATGTAACCTGTGTCATTCAAGCACTTTATTTAGAGTCATTTTAATTTTTGTTTGAGAAACAGATCGAAATTTAATTTTAAACTATTTGTGTATTGCTATTTATCTGTCATTTATTTTGTTGACATTCTCAATATGACTTCCTTTACTAGCTCCTCCTGTTCCTGGGCAGCCGTCACGGAATGGCAGGGATGCTCCTCCTCCGCCTCCACCACCTTACCGGACTCACGGCACTACCTCGGATGTCCCGAGCCGAGGCAAGCCCCCTCCTCCCCCCTCCCGCACACCAGCCGGACCCCCACCCCCTCCCCCGCCCATCCGCAATGGACACACTTCCATTTCCCGTTCCTTTGTAGGTGAGTCCTTCAAACTCACTCTCAGCCCGCACCTGCCCTCACATCCTCATTTCAACATCTTCTGTTCATACAGAGAGGATGTTTTCTCCTAATTGAAACTAACAATAGAAACTCGCTTGTCTCATAGGGCAAGAGATGATTCTGTCATATGACCAGAAAACACTCTCACAATGACCTGTCTTTATTCTTGGGCCCTGGTATTGTGCAAAATATTTAGATTAATTTTCATATTTCAAAAAACAAAGTTACTCATTTAAGTTCAGAAGCATCTGCAGTTGCAGCTGTTTCTGAATCATCTATCTAGCCAGTGTATGATGATGCTAACAAGATATCAGGGTTGTTCTGTGCCAAAATAACCAAATTTTAGAAACTTCCCTTGCTCAAGTTTTTTTTTTTGTCGTCAATATTTTTTCGGAAGGAAGACAAACATGTATAGTGATTATTTGGAGTCAAATTACAGGGGGGGTAAAAATCTATTTTGTAAAGATTGCAGCATCATTATATAATTTTTACTCAGAGATTGGTAGTTCTATTAGTAAAATCTGTTGACTTTATTAATCTTTGCATCATTATAAGCCAATGGTGACCATTCAAAAATGGGGAAAAAGCACTTTTCAAGTGTTTCACTTTTCATTTTTCTCCAAAGTTTGCATGCCTGTAACTCAAGAAATATTAAATATATCTTAATGCCCTTGTAGATTTTGGGTCTTAACAAACTTTCCTTTTGGCATCTTTTTTAAGGCCCTGTAGCTTCAGTTCCAGAGATATTGGGATCTAAATATGGCTTCACGAGCCATTAATGTTAAATTGCGCTCATTTTCAATGGTCAAAAACTGAATATTGTTCACTTTGCATACAGTTTACACAGCTTATATATTTATATAGCATACCTACCTAAGGGCCGTAAATATTCTTTTTCCAAAGTTTGCGTGCCTTTAACTCAAGAAGTATTAAAGATGTATCAAATAAAATTTTGAATTCTGGTTCTTAATGAGCTTTTCTTTTGAAATCTTCATTTTTAAGGCCCTTTATCATTCAGTTCCAGAGATATGGGGATCTCACTGTGGCTGCATGTTGAATTTTACCCGGTTTCAGTGGTTGAAAACCAAATGTTGGTCACTTTGTATACAGCTGATGCCTATTGTATTTAACGGGGAATATCTGAAAAATAAATCATTTTGAAACAATGAAAACAATTCCAGACAATATATATTAGGGATGCAAGAATACAGTTAATCCATGGTTCAATACGTAGCACGGTTTTCAGTTCGGTTCGGATAGCTTGCCACATCAGAGTGTTTTTTTGCATTGAATTAACAACAAACTACTTCTGTAAACCTCTGTACGTTGGAAAAAGCGTGGATTATTATGTGTCTGCTTAATATTCTTTAATATTCTTTCCGATTTTTTGCACAAAATAGGATGGGTTTCATTCATACTGGACGCCAGAGGGCGCCCTCAAGTAGAAAATACACACATGCGTCAAAGAAGTGGCACTGATTACGTTCCGTTCCAGCTTCTCTAATATGGATAAAGGCATCGCTATTGCTGTAACTGAATAAAAACAAACAAGTTTTGAATTATGAAATGTAAGGACAATAAACACTCGTCTGCAATAATATATGGTTTATCTGTGTTCTTCAAGCCATCTCGGGTATTTTCATAATGATTTTCATAATGATATTTGTAAGCCATAATCGGCATACAGTATAGAATTGATTGTCTGCCCCATTCTTTGATAAGAAGCTGCATCAGATCACAGAAGGAAGTTATTTCAAACGCTCAACTGATGCTGTGAAGTAAAAACAAGTTATAATGTGCTCTAAAGTCTTGTCATTGCATTTCATTAGAATGAAAGATTCTCTGCGTGTGTTGCTTTATCAGATATAAACAGGGAGCCGTTTCCTCATCTAAGCACGTGAAATCATGGGCACACACAGCAAATTTCGAGAGAAATCAAACATGTAAATTATTTAAATACAAAACCGGAAAACCGCAATTCACAAGCGCGTATTGAACCGTGGATGTCGTACCGAACGGTTGGATATTATATTGAGTATTATGACATCCCTAATATATATCTTAGTGCTAAAAATGCACTGAAATGGACAAGTTGAGGCACATTAACTTGCTCTCAGTAGTGTATTTGTAAGATTATATATTCAAGGATATTTGAAAGAAGGGATTTTGTTCATGTTGACAGCTTCTGAAGCTACAAGCAAAAATGCAGTATTGTAACTACATCTGAAATAAAACCCACGCCTCCTAGGAAGTGTGGTTGCTTTCCTCATATATTGTGTTCACATCAATAAACCAAGATTTGCCTCACCAGGGGTCGGTTGCATAAAAGGTTAAGACTAGTCTTAAATATTAGTCAGCTAATGTTTGTCTTTAAGACTGGTCATAATTTTTCAAATTCAGTTACGTAAGACTAGATTAGTCTAAATTGAATCCAAAAAATCCTCTGGATTAAGTATTATAATCTCTTTTTCTTTTATTCTGATAGTAAATCAGACTTTGAAACATTTAAGGCATCTTGGACCTGAAATAATTAACACGGGGTAATTCTTAACCCTAAGTAAATGGGATCCTGGTTAATCTTTTTATATTTCAAACTGTTCCTACTTTACCTGGAGTTAATAATTAATTCTGGATACTTTGATGTTACACCATACATTCCCATACGCTTGGTTACTGATATTATTTCAGTACTTGCAGTGTCAACATTCATGACTAGATAAACACATCTTGACATATACCAGTGAAAATGGCTAGGTTTCAGTTATTCGTTATTCTCTGGGACTGGGCTTAAAAAACTCCAATTTTAAAAGAGACATTTCTTAGGAACCGGAATCTAAAATCATGTTAAGATCTTTAATACTTCCTGAGTTACAGGCGTGCAGACTAAGGGGAAAAGAGGATATTTTAGCACTCATGCAAATATGTTCTTTGCAATTATCTTGACAAGACAGGGAAACAAGATACATTTCTCATTTCAATGGTATTTGTTCTTCGGACAGTGTTCTTCAAACACAAGAAGTTTTAGCATTATGCAAAGTGACCTCACATTTGGTTTTCAACCACCGAAACCGAGCCAAAATTCAACAGTCTCTGGATCTGAATGAAATAGGTCCTTGAAAATGGATATTCCAAAGGAGAAGTTTATTAAGAACCAGAATGTAAAATTTTATTGATATATCTTTAATACTTCTTGAGTTGCATGCACGCAAACCTTGGAAAATGAAATTGAATATAATTTAACAGTTTACTTGTGGCGCTATATTCAGATCCCAATAACTCTGGAACTAAACCACATGGGGCCTTAAAATTGAAGATGCCAAAAGGAAAGTTCTTTAAGAACCAAAATCTAAAAGGACAGTCAGATGTCTTTAATACTTCTTGAGTTACAAGCATGCAAACTTTGGAGAAAAACACTTGAAAAGTGCTTTTTGAATGGTGACCATTGACATATAATGCAACAAAGATTAATAAAGTCGACAGATTTTACTAATAGAACTACCAATCTCTGTGTACAAATAACATCATGATGCTGCCATCTTTGTAAAGTCAGTAATTTGACTTTGAATCTCAGGTGGAAACTGCCGTTTTGAACCCCCCTCAACAAAATAGTGGATTACTCAGAAAATACACATCTGTGACATTTAATATTTTGGCTTTCATCACTATATATGTCTATCTGTCTTCAGAAAAATATTTGCAAAACCAAAAATTTGAGCCAGGGAAGTTTCTGAAATTTGATTAATTTGGCACGGAACGACCCATCAGATAAATAGACTTTGGCTTTTTAGACTTTTTAGACAATCCAATCACTCTTTCTACGATCATCCATAATGCAATTTAGTGGTTTGTTACACTTCTAAAACTTAAATCCAATTGTGGATCAGTGTTGTTGCCAAATATTGGTACTTTATACATTTATACATATTTAGCAGACACCTTTATCTGGACTGACTAACAAAAGCACTTTAGCATCATATGAACATCACCAAAAAAAATGGATGTCATTAACATTTGTTTATTAATAGAAAGTGTTTTATTCCAGAGTTAAAAATTAAAAATAAAAATGAGAAAAGACAAGGCAATTAGTCATAAATAATCAAACTATATTATTAGTGTTAAATGTTTAACACTTTTATTGAAGAAACTGTTGTGGAAAAGGCTGTTGCACAATGAATACTGCAATAAAACAAATTGGTAGTTTTGTTAAATACAAGACAAGTTACACTTTTAATCTCACAAAAACATGTAAGAACTAAATTACCAATCAGATTTTTGTTATTAGTAAGAATTTTGAATGTTTTTGAAAAAAAAAAAAAGTCTCTCAAAGGCAACATGTGATCAAAAATACAGTAGAAACAGTAATATTGTGAACTGTTATTACATTTTAAGTCTTCAGTGTCATATGGTACTTCAGAATTAATTCTGATATGCTTAATGTTGTGCTGCTTAGTATTTTTGTGAAAATGGTGCTAAAGTTTTTTTGTGATTCTTTAATGAATAGAAAGTTTGAGCATTGTTATAAATGTCTTCATGGTTACTTTTGATCAATTTAATGTGTCCATGCTGAATAGAAGTATTAATTTCTTAAATCTTAAAAAAAAAAAAAAAAATCTGTGTACAATGTGTAAAATCTGTGTTTTTGTTTAAAAAAAAATATAGACTAGCAGTCAAAAGTTTTTGAACGGTAAGATTTTTAATGTTTTTTAAAAAGTCTCTTATGCTCACCAAGTACTGCAAAAGCAGTAATATTGTGAAATATTTTTACTATTTAAAAGAATTGTTTTCCATTCAAATACATTTTAAAATGTAATTTATTCCTGTGATCAAAGCTAAATTTTCAGCATCATTACTCCAGTCTTCAGTGTCATGTGATCCTTCAGAAATATAAAGCTCCAGCATTTATCTGAAATAAAAAGCTTTTAAACATTATACAATATAAAGCTTGGAGTCAGTATATTTTTATGTATTTATTTATTTTGCTGTTCAGCTAATTTTAACAATAATAACAATAAATGTTTATGAGCAGCAAATTGGAATATTAGAATGATTTCTGAAGGACCATGTGACTAGACACTGGAGTTTGCTAAAAATTCAGCTTTTGAAATCACATTTTAAAATATATTCAAATAGAAAGCAGTTATTTTAATTAGTAAACATATTTCAACATTTTACTGTTTTTGCTGTACTTTGGATCAAAGAAATGCAGGCTTGGTGAGGCTTCTTTAAAAAACATTAAACACTACCAGACAAATGTTTTTGAACAGGAAGATTTTTATAGTATAAAAGTTCTTTTTATTTGTCTCTTCCAACAGATGATTTTGAGTCCAAGTATTCTTTTCATCCTCTGGACGACTTCCCTCCTCCAGAGGAGTACAGACATGTCACGAAGATATACCCAAGCAAAGCTAACAGAGGTAAGTTTCAGGAAATGACCAGTTAGACACAGCAGTTTAAACTTCAATAAATATTTGTAATTAATCCCACAGTGAGCACAAAGCCTTCTTTGATCTCTCGCATGATTTCACAAACTTGTGTAAAGACAGAGCTCCTGCATGCTTTTCATCTTCAGTAGCTGCGATTTGTTGCTCCTATGACGTCCACAGTGATTTTCTGAGCTTGCATTCATACGTGTCTCTGTTTGTTTGGCAGTAATGCGAGGAGCCCCTCCTTTGCCACCTGTCGGGAGGTAAACACTGTGATCCGTCGTTTGGGCTGCATCGGCGACGAGGGTTCTTCACACAGACCCATACGCTCATAAAGACAATCTCACATGCGCATCTAAAGACACAAAGCCTGCACCTTATTAACAGCCATTCCCTCATCGGATAACATTCCTATTCATTCAAGCAAGCTCCATCATATCACTTTTGTCCGGTGCGGAAGGTCGTCTTCGCTCAGAAAAGAGTGAGATGAGGGAAAGTACTGCATTCCATCATCAGTAACGGCCAACTTTATTATTATTATTTTTTTTTTTTTTTTTTTTTTTTCCCTTCGGCATTTTAAATACCTAGGTAGCACTGCACATTTGATTGGATGTGCACTGAGAGCCTGTATGTAGGTAAAGCGTAGCACTTGAGACGGGAAGTGGAAAGCATGTGCCTGGAAACTGTCTTAACTATGTCAGGCAATGTTAAATGTTATTCTTTTTTCCTCTCAGTCGCTACCCCATGCACTGTGAATAATGCGAGTCACTCGGAGCATCTGAGTGTGAGCTGAACTGTAAAAACTGTTAGCTTTAGATGTTTTTGTCTTTTGTCCTGGTTGTGTCCCATTTCTGGGAACAGCCATTACCTTTAAGTTCTCTCAGGGGGTTTGTTGGACTTCATTACCCTCCGTTAAGGTTGTGAACGAAAGTTCCAAAAGTGCCAACCGATGCTCTGCCATTAATAAATCAGCATGGCTCCTTCAGTCGTAACAGATCCTCCTTTGGAAACTGGTAGGTTGATTGCCTTCTAAAGACGGACCGTGGGATATTTTTTTTTTTATTTTTTCTCCAGGTTTGGAGTTGTTGTCCTGCAATACTCCTCGCACTTTGTGCCGCAACCTCACCTGCTTTGTGAATCCTGGCTTTTCCCGTTACAGGATGGCACAGCGATGCTGCTTGCTTTGTTTGAAAGCAGGCTTTGTCCACATGCTGCTGGTGTTGTAGAGCAGCATTGTGTCAAATAGGAAGTGTTTTAACCGTTTATGAACTTGGTCTGGGATTTTCATCACTTCGCAAGTTCAATGCATGCTGCTTTATGGGACAGACCTTCAATATAACCGTCGGTGAATTTGCATGTAAAGCCGCGAAATTGCTTTCTGTATTTCTTCTATTTTTTAAGAATGCATCTGCTTTTTGATGACAGGACCACAACCTAGGGTTCTGGAGCAGTTGTCTTACACTACATTATTCACTACTACAGTATTGCTGCAGAAATGTGGTAACTAGTCATTTCATGACCAGTCATGTTCTAACTGATGTTTGCGGTCAGCCTAGCTAAACAGAACACATTTAAAAACTACGCACATCCCTGTTTATCCACAGCTTGATCCGTGTCAATGTCAGACCTTCCTGATTGTAACGGTCTTGTTTATTTAATATAGACTGCATTTCAGAGCTGCAGAAGAGCTAACTTTTTCATAGATGGACAGTTGTGAACTTTTTTTTTTTTTGCCCCTCTTTGTTCTTCCGCCTTACATTTACTGATTAACGTGTCGGTACGGGATTTGTAAACAAAAAAAATAATAATTAAATGGTGTATTTACAAGTACATAGAGAGATACGGTAGTGATAGTTATTAATCTATTTTTAAGTTGTAAAAAGCTTGTAATATAGTAAATAATTTCAGGCAAATGAAGTCTCAGACTAATCGTTACTTGATGGTACGTCCTAATACGTGAATATGGCTGAGGACGTCTTCATAGACTAATACTTGTCTGTAATCACCTGCTGTCTGTCAGCAGGGGTCAGTGTACATGTCTTTAGAAGAGCATAACTTACTCACATTGAGAGAGAGAGACGACTGTCATATTATTATTCCATGCTTAACTAAAGCCTGTCCACACATGTTGAAATAAAGCTGAGGAAAAAAACATGTCTGTGTCATTTCGTGAGTCAGGAGCAGACTATGACATGATAGAGGACATAATACCAGCAATAGATGATTTGAATAGAGCTGAAAGAGCTGAAAGGAACAGTGGGCAACATGCATTTAAAGTGGTACATATGGAAGGAGCATGTCAGTCATTTATACATGCCAAACTTCCTGCTACCAAGTGGTGCCGCTGTGACTATACTGGATATTGGCATGTAGATGTCTTCAAGCCAGCTCTTTTATAAAATATATGAAGTTTGGTGCAGATTGAACATGGTATGTTTGGGTTAGTGCAAAGGATGATGTATCCTGCTGCCAACAGGTGGCGCTATGATTATTGTTTGGCTGAGCTACATAATCTATTCCCATGGCGAAACATCATAATTTGTCAGGCCGCCATGTACACACCCTTTAACAAAAACTCAAGATCTTTGCAATTTAATGTCACAAAGCCCTTTTGATTACACTGACCAAATAAAATATTGTCAAATAAAAAGATGTCATTAAATCTCTATGAGGAGATCATTAAAGCGTAAAACATGGCACTTCCTGTTACCAGCAGGTGGCACTATGGCTATAACTGAATATGGGCATGGGCATGTGTTCAAATGTGAATTCTGCAGTTTAACGTCACAAAGGGATTACACTGACCAAATGTTGGTGTTGATCTGTTTAAAACTCTAAGAGGAGTTCGTTTAAATACAACGCCTAAAAACGGCACAAAACTTGCAGAGAAATTCAAAATAGACTTCTTGTTGGGTTTTGGACTTTGTACCGAGGGGACTTTTTTGTAGGTATTGGTGTGTTACATGTGTCTACAGTATTTTGTGTATGTGAAACATAGCTCGAGGCACACTTGATCTGGATGAGCTCAACACAAATAAAGGTAAATAAAGGCCTCCTGTAGCGAATCGATGAATTTTTAAAGAAAAATATCCATATCTAAAACGTAATAATCACGTTAATCTATCTTGTGCTAACAGTTGTTCATGGAAGCAGCTCCGGGCGGATGGTGTAATACGTCGGCAGCGTGCACACGCCGCTCAGATGTGACGAAAGCGAACACGCTGTGGAGCCAAAGCAAAACAACGGTCACAAATTAGAAGTACAAAACGAGGATTTGTTTAAAAAGAAAAAAAAAAGTCGGGCGATTTCGATATACACCAAGAGGAGACTAGTTTTCCTTTGCTAAAGTAAGGAAACTTTGCTTCCTTTGCTTCAGTAAACAAACATTGGCTTTCACAAGACTCACCAGCGCATGCGCATCGCATCCTGCGTCATTCGCCCGGAGCTGCTTCTGTTAGCGCAAGCTAGATTAAAGTGATTATTACATTTTAGATATGGATATTTTTTTGAACAAAAAAACATCAATTCACTACAGGAGGCCTTTATTCACCCCCCAGCACTGTGATAGAGCTTGGAAATGCCTTTTTTTTAAATAGCCAATAGTTTATATCACAGCTTGGGCCAGAGCCGTTGAACTTGGTAAAGCTGCATTTGACAGCACATGACAGCCACAATCTCATCACATTATCTATATATAAAATAGCATTCAGCGCTGTGGCGGTTCGTGTGACAGCGCAAAACCAATCTTCATTTGCCCCAACAAAATGCATATTTACTCTGTCTGAATCATTCCCTATCCCCTACCATTTACTGAACAAGAAGTTCAAGATGTTTGTTAAAGATCTCTTGCGCTGGAAAGCATCTGATGTGTACCAACGTCTTAATGACGTCTTCCAGATGTCAGTTTTGCATAAATTCTAAATCATAAACATCTTAAAGACATCTAATATACGTCTATTTGACATCTGATAGGAAACGTCCAATAGATGTATTGCAGATGAGCAAACACTCTGAAGAAATGTCTTGCAGATGTAAATGCAGACGTCAAATAGAAGTCTTTGTGATGTACGTGTGCTATCAGGGTAGCTTAGAGATAATCTTAAGGCTAACATATTCATACTAACCCTGATAGCGCACACACATCATGGAAACGTCTATTTGACGTCTGCATTTACATCTACAAGATGTATTTTTTAGAGTGTTTGCTCATCTGCAATACATCTATAGGATGTTTCATATCAGATGTCAAGTCTATTAGATGTCTTTAAGATGTTTATGATTTAAAATTTATGTAAAACTGACATCTTACAGACGTCTGTCAAATGTTTGTACACAGCAGATGCTTTCTAGATTAAGTGATCTTTAACAAATATCTTGCAGACGTACGTTTTGATTTCATGGGGACTTGTAAAAACTTGCATGTTTTTAGAAAACATAGAAAGGTTTTAAATAAACAAACAAAAAAAAACATTTTGTTTGGAGCCTAGACTTCTCAAAAGGAACACTTGTTTTGTTTTGTTTTTTAAATATCTTTTGTGTTCATCAGCAATAATATAATGTTTACAAAAAAACTTCATGGACTTCATATATACTGGTACTTTTAAATAGACAACATTTGAAAAAGATATTTCTCTGCTTACAATGAGTAGTTATGCTATTCATCAGGCTCAATGCTGAATGGGTTAGCGGCTAAACCTGACACCTCCTTGTAGGTGTCCTTAGGTGAGAGAAATATAAAGTTACTGAACACAGTTACTAAAAAAAAGTGATGGTTTCAGTGTTTATAATGGAATTGTATTGGTTTTAATTAAAATTGTAATGGTCGCTGTAGGTCTCTACCGGTAATCTGTTGCCTTCTACTGGTAGCGTGTTAAAACAACAATAAAATATGACCCAAAACATAGTACCGGTAATTGTTAACAGTTGATAGTGTTTTTTTTCCCCTCCTCAGCAGGAACTTGTTTGTTCAGTTTATATTTTCTTGTTCCTTGTTTCAGTTAGGGGAAAAAAGTACAGCAATTAGTAATTTTTTTTCTACTACTTGCGAAACAAATCAGTGTGTTTATGATTATGATAATACATTAAAATTATTTAATATCAAATACTAGTTAGTAGTATTAAGCGGCAAAACGGAATGTTTGGTAAATTGTACAGCTAAAACAAATGAAACGGACGACACCTGACGTAATGTAAAAAGTAAGGTGCACAGTTGATGAGCTGATTAGATGTGTTGTTACAGGTGAAAAATGCGGAGTTTCTGGTTTAACATGGGTGGTGCGTTCCAAAAGAATGGAACAAAAAAAACACAAACTGTAGATACAATTAACTACTATAAAAGATGGATAAAATATGATCATGACAATGAGACGTGCAGTTAATATGAGATAATATTATATCAATAACTTGTGGCTTTCGTGTTGCAGAACCTGTCAGAGAAACATGCTATAATTAAAAAGACGTGACATTTATTCAGGTGCAACAGGTGCGGCCGGGCCCCGCACTCTACCTTGCACTGGGCCCCGCCCAGCTTGGGACGGCTCTGTAATTATTATGTAAAATAGTTACTACAGTGACCTGCTGATCTGCTCATTTTAATATCCTATGAAAAATATGCAAAGCGTCTTCAGCACCTCACCTGGCCAGCGCGTCAAACATGGATGGTTGTTAAATGATTTAGGACGCATCTGAATAAGAATGGATTCAAATGTTAATCTTCTTGGCTTTTGCAATAAAGGTAAGTCAAGTTTTTTCTGTCGAAATCGAAAACAGCTAGGTAGAGTGAAAATACATAGATCCAAATGAAATGTCTATGTACAATACTTTAGTCAGCAAAACTGAAAGTACAAAATTGCGAAAGTAGATTTAAAAAGAGAGAGAGAGAACAACGTATCTAGTTATATATATATATATATATATATATATATATATAGTTGTGGTCAAATGCCTGTTTCCTGTCATCTTAACAGAGCGCAGATTTACGATCACGACAAAAATGCGAAATTTTGTATATATATATATAGGCATATGAAGAATAGTAAAACTAACGCATATTTAATATAACACAAGGCATAACTATGTTGTCTTTTAGCTACACAAACTTTTGTACTTCCTTAAACATTATATTGACAGTCGAATATTTGAGGTGTCCTTGTTTGAAGCACTGAGTAATATTAATCTAATATTAATCTTAATATTAAAACTTTGGTTTTGGGTTTGGTTTAGGATCAGTCATTATGCACAATTTACAGGTTTACTAAAGTACATGTAACAAGGACACTGTAAAACAAAGTGTTACAGAATATTTATGTATTTCAAAGCCTATTTGTGACCCTGGACCACAAAACCAGTCATAAGGGTCAATTTTTTGAAACTGAGATTTAAACATCACCTGAAAACTGAATAAATAAGCCTTCCATTTGTTTGAGATGCAACTATTTGAAAATTTGGAATCTGAGGGTGAAAAAAAAAATCTAAATATAGAGAAAGTCGCATTTAAAGTTGTCCAAATGCAGTTCTTAGCAATGCATATCACTAATCAAAAATTAAGTTTTAATATATTTACAATAGTAAATTTACCAAGTATCTTCCTGCAACATGATACTAATGATTTTTGGCAATGAATTTTGACCAAACAAAGTATTGTTGGCTATTGCTACAAATATACCCGTGCTACTTATTTTATATTTTATAATATTTTAAGCCAATTGTTAATATATATATATTTTTATATCTTTATCATTAGGGGTGAGCAAAATGTTCCCAGCGTCAAAAACCACTTGGGCCACGATAAGTGGCGTGATTTTGATGGCATGTATTATAATCTATGTGTACTGCAGTCCAAACATAAGCTTCAACAAATTTACTGCTACGCGAGTCCAGGTAAACAACATCAGTGCAGAAGCGTGCCTTAGTGTTTTAAGGACGGAGAACTACAGGTGCACTGCGGACGTCACCTCGGACGAACTCCCGATGGCACCAAAACCCCTGCCGGATACTGCGGAGAAAGAAGAACCGGAAACCCTTCTGTTGATCTGGATGTGGCCTTTTGGTGTTAGTTTTGGCCTTGGACCCTGCAGTACAGCTTTTAATATCCATGGCTGTCGTTTAACGGACGACAGAGGTCTGTTTAACCAAGCACATGGAGTTATGTTCCATCATAGAGATATTAGCGGGGATATATCCAACATGCCGCAACAACCACGACCTGCTTTCCAGAAGTGGATATGGTGGAATATGGAGTCTCCAAGTAATTCGTATCCAATTGGCCCGCTAAATGGTCTTTTTAATCTAACTTCCAACTACCGCAGGGATTCGGACGTCCCAGTACCTTATGGTTGGCTCACAGAGGCCACAGAGGAACAGAAAAAATATACAATCCCAAAGAAGGACAAATTAGTTTGTTGGATAGTAAGCAACTACAGGCCAAGCTATAGGCGTTCACAATACTATACCGAGTTAGCAGAACACATCCACGTGTCGGCGTATGGCAGGCACTTTAACAATCCAGTTAGTGATGCAGATTATTCAAATGTGGTGTCTAGTTGCAAATTTTACTTGTCTTTTGAGAATTCTGTTCACAGAGACTATATGACCGAGAAGCTGTTTAATGCTCTAGCGCTTGGCGCCGTTCCTGTCGTTCTTGGCCCGTCCAGAGACAACTACGAGCAGTTCATACCAAGTAATGCCTTCATCCATGTGGATGACTTTCCATCTGCAAAAGAAATGGCTGACCATCTGAAACATCTGGACCAAAACGAGGAACTGTACATGCAGTACTTCACCTGGAGAGAACATTTCGTTTCAACACGATTACCATTTGGTCTTGCACACGCCTGTCACATCTGTGATCATATTAGAAGGCATAAGGAGTACAAAGCTGTCAAAGACCTTAACGGCTGGTACTGGGGTTAAGGGCACTTTAAGATGACGCAGAGTGAACGGGGTGGTAAATCAGGTATAACAAGACTTTGACCAACAAGCTCAGCCAGGGCAGTATATGAACTGTAAGCCACGTCAAAGTGTTATTTAAGGATTTAAAGAACTGTTTTATTGTAAAGTGCCATCAAATTAGTACATTTAACATAGTTGTCAATAACTTCTCTGACATTTTTTGATGAAGAATAAATTATAAATTGTTTTGTAAGGGAACTCGCCTGTCTGAAATCTCTGATGAATTTGAATTTTCTATTTCACAATTTACAGTCGTTGACAAATTCTAAAATGCTATGCTTGATTCATCAAGAAACAAATGTACGTCATAAGGACCAGTTATCCACCTTTTATTTTCATGTAAGGGCGGGTGCAGCCATTTGTGAATTTAATGGGTTTGGCTTTCGGTCTCATCTGCGTCCAGCTACTTTTAGCTGTACAAAACAGCTTGATATTGCGAATTGGTGTGTTTTACCACACTGGTTTGTAGTTCAAACAGTTTTACCATTTACTGCACGTTGTTATTCTCTTTGTTGGTTCCCTGTAGCTTTTCGTTGTCACCCATAAGCTTATTTCCGAGTTGAAGAAAAGGTGGATAGCATCAGTTGCATTTAAGCACTTCTAATTCTGGTTCTTTTTTTTTTTTTTTTTTTTTTTAAAAAAAAAAAAAGGTTATTTGGTTAAATGCCTAAAATAAGGTGTTTGGTTAACACAAATACATCAGTAGTACCCCTTTAACAAGTGGTTAAATGGGACTGCGGAGATTGATAGGGACATTAAATTTCATGACAACGAACAGGTAAAGTATGGGCCTGTGACCACTAGTCTGCTTTTATAAAATGTTAATTTTGTTTGTAATCACACTATTGCAAACAGTTCCAATTCTTCCTGAAAATATATATTTTATAAAACAAGAACTGAAAGAGCTGTAGGAAGCATAACGGCAGCAGCGTTGAAGGCATGTCACTGTGGTGTAGTTTGTTTATAGCTTAGTTTTTACCATTCTGTTTAGGTTTAAAAATGCATTAAAGCTGAATTAATTTTGGAAGATTATCACAACGTACAAAACATGCAAGAATTATAAACTTTTGTTGGTCACAGAGCTTACTTTCTGCAGCAAAAGCTTATAGAAACATAGTACTGGGTTTTGGTTGAGGGAACCAGGATGATGCTATCTTCCGGAATGGCCTGAACATTCGATAAATGTCTGTCCTTCTGAAGAGGAAACGTATTTCACATAACAAACCACAGAAAGACACAGACAAAAGATATGTCAAGTAATTCTGGTTTGCCTGGATTCTTGGTTTAAGTGACAAACCTGCATTACAAAAACCATTTGACTGTCTGTTGATTTATCCTGCCAAACAACGGAGGAAATCGTTGCCATGCTGATATTACGGGGGAAAAACTGCCTAATCATAGTTTAGCCTCTATCACAGAAAAAAGAGGTGAGTCTGTTGGAAATAAAGCACAGCTATGAATACAGCACAGGCCTTTTTTTTTTTTTTTTTTCTTTTTTTTTTTTTTGTGGCCGCAAGGTTGTGGACTCATGGGAACAGGGAAGTCAATTCAAGCTAATGATTTCATGACTGAACAGCACATTTTTAGTTTTTACAGTCAGTGAAGAGCTATTATTTAGTATGAATATGCATTAAATTTTTCATTTTCAGAATGAGTTGGTTCCCTACATTATACTTGTCAGGGTGCCTAAATGTCAAGATCACAATTGCTGTTTGTAGTGTTTGGTCCTTTTGTTGCTTGTTCACCTGGTAATGTTAATTCTATTCCGTTAAAGTAATATTAAAATAATTTTTATGATTGTATTGCACTTCCATTGATCATTCACAACACAGTATTATGTTGTTCTATTTAACAGTCTTTATAATTCAGTTTGCTTGAAAGGTTTATACTGTATTGTATGCTGTTTGACCAGCTGTTATAATCGCACAAATTCTCACAAACACCAACTAAGCATCGTAGCATCAGCTACTAGGAAAAGTAGGAGGAAGTGAAGCCTGGGGAGGAGAAACTAAAAGAACCAGACAGTCAGGTTTACCATCTAAAAAACCTGACCATCAGTAAGCAACTGTAGTGTTAAATGAAGGCCCGAGGTCTGCGCTTTCTTATGAAACTGGTTAGTATGGTAAAAGAACAAGCTGTTTTAGACATGGTGAATACCGCCTTTATGAAACACTGTGGGATAAGTTATGTGGTCTTACAAAGGGCTGTTTTTTTTAAACAAATTTTAAGTGTCCTTAAATTTAATGTGATTTGTTACTTGGTGTGTGCTTTTGAATTACGCCTTAAATCCTGAAATTCAGGTAGGGTTGGAACAGTCAAGCCTTCATGAATTACTCACTCACCCGAAGGTTGAAGTTCTTTAGAAATTACGCAGAAGTTGGAGTTTGATTACGGAACAATTACGGAAGTTTTATTGGGCATTCACTAATAAAACAAGTGCCTCCCATGAGATTTTACTTACTGTATAAACTGAGCCTTAAACAAGAACAACCACATCATTCTACGTCATTCCTAAAGGTTAGTTCTTTATGGTTTAAGATCATAGTAATCATAGTGTTAAAGGATTAAGAAGGACACACCATGTAACACATTCAAATTGCAGGGGAGTGACCAGAACATTGTCTTTACACTTTTAAAAATGAAGGTTCTTTATTGGCATCGATGGTTCCATGAGGAACCTTGAACATTAATGGAACCGTTCAAATGCAGAAAAGGTTCTTTCGATTTTTAAAATGTTCTTCAAAATGGTTCATTTAAGAACTAATCACTGAAAGGTTCTTTGGGGAACCAAAAATGGTTCTTCTATGGCATCACTGCAAAAACACCTCTTTGGAGCCTTTATTTATTTATAAGAGTTTATAAAGCAAACACACTTTTCAGTCAAAACATTTACAGGATTTGCTAGTTCTGAGAAAAGCGTTGTTTGTTTGCAGATGCTACTTGGTTTAATATTTTGTATACAATAATGAAATTCAGACACTTTTATGTTCCAAACATGTTATGCTGAGCACTTTTTGGACATTTTCTAATTATTATTATATTGCAGATTCTTAATGGTGCTGACAGCTTTGTTGGGGAATTGAGATGAAAGACCAGGCCTAACATAACTTAGCTTTTGCTATGGTATCTAGATGGTTAAAAAGCAATTGCATGTTGGTTCATTATCATACGTGCAGAGCACCATCTTCTGGCCTCATTTCTGGATAGTCACTTAACTGCAGAGTTTAGCTCCAAAACACCTGGCTGTAATTTTCAAGTAAACCCAAATGCATTGATTCGTTGATTGAGGTCAACTAACTAAACTCTGCAAAAAAATAAAAAATAAAAATTTATGTCCTTATGTTATTAGGACAGTGTTTGAGTCTGGGCTAAATTTCACAGCTGAAGCATTTGTTGTCCATTCATTGCCTAGGAGATCAGCTCTGTCATTTGCCTATGAAGTACAAAGAAACAGCCATCAAATAAGCTCTTCACAGTCTCCAGAGTTTGTTGTTGTGTTGTTTCTGCACTGCATATTTTGCACTGTCAAATAATATTTCCTGAATTGTTAAAGATTTACTTACGTGACAGTCTGTTGTTATTTCTGCGCCTTCCTCTCTTGTGACTGCCTTCTCTGAAATGGTCAGAAAAAAATGATATACATTTACAACATATAAAAGAGAAGGATAACTATATAAAAAGTACAAAAGAGGAAAAAATTAATTTAATATACAACAACAATAATAATAATAAAAGGTCTTACTATGCCATGACCGAAGTTTCCATGAAATTGCACATAACATTAACATAAGAAGTGAACCACAAACTAGTGCAATTGCCCAAATAGGTTTTCTGAAACAAAAGGGAACAGTTAGACTGACAATGAACAATTAGTATCAAACAGACCTAAATAGATGATAAATAGCATTTACGTTTTACAAAAGTATACTTTGAGCATACCTGCTTTCATGAGTGGCTGTGGGTTTAAATGTCACATCTTTAGATGACAGAGTAACTGTAGAATCACTACCAACATTTGGAGTTGCTGATCTACTGGTTAGTGTTGTCCTAACAGTAGCAGTAGTGAGAAACAGGTCCTTTTTTGACTTTTTCGTTGTGGTCGGATAGGATGAGGACCACTGTGTTGTTGACTGAAGCTGCTTTGGTGATGCTGTAGATGTTTGGTCAGTTTTTTCTGTCTGAATCAAAGTACTTTGAGGTGATTTGAGGTGATTAAATGTAGATGTTGTGGGTGCAGCTGTTGCTACTGAATTACGGTTGTACACATCAGAAGAGTTGGCTGAAGTGAAAGATTGTGCTGTTGTAAATGAAGCAGGTCCTGTAAATAATAAAAAACGCAGGTCAGATATGACACATACTGCTGCTTGTTTCAATAAACTATTTTTTTATACAGATTAAAGCAGGAATGTGTTTGTTACGCCCCACGGCTCGAAAAGGACGTAACAAAAACGGGGACACACCTGAAAGTGCAAATAATACACAAAATTGACTAACATAATAGAACTACACAGAAACAAAACAATGTAGCATGAGACAGTCAAGAATCAGTAGTGTAGAGTTAAGTGAATGCATGAACATGTAATGGGCTGTAGGAGTGTTGGATGCGTAAAATAAAACAAACATAAACGGAAACCAACCCAGGTTTTACCCAACCCAGAAACTCATTATGAAATGCATTGCTTCATTGGCATGCAAGCCTATTATTGTGTAATTGTGTAATTTCATTAACTGAGAATTGTGTGATTTCTTTGATACTAAACACTCAGGAAATAAAAAATTATATAAAATATGTCTTCTAACCTAGCTTGATGTGCTGAGACAAGAAATTTTTTCTTGGTTGACTTCGACCAAATCAAAACATTTCTTATCACCACACAGCAACACTGGTTCAACCAGTGGTATGAGTTTTCGGGAGGGGTGATCTATTTATCCGACCAATGACTGACGAGGGAGAAACCTGAGATGAGGAAGAAAACTGACACACGTGAAACCTGTTTGTGATTTAGATTTTTTTTAACAATTCTCTTGAACTGTGGTCACAGAAATGACACACTTAAGGTGAAAATTTGTGGGCAAAACGTCCATTGTCAACAGATCTCACAACAAAGTGGATAAGTATATAAACAAATTAATAAACCATTCATATTATTTCAAATACATAGGTATGAATTTAAAGTCCAGAAACTCTTACAAACACAGATTCCACGCAACAAAACAATACAACTATCTAAAGAAGACATCTCTAAAGAGAGCAAACACCACCACCCCCCCTTGCCCATTTATGGCTCCCTTCCTCCCTCTCCTCTCCCCTCCCTGCATCTCACTCTTCTTCCACCAAAGCAAGAATATCCATATACCACGTATGTTATATCTTGTGAATATGTTGATTTTTCCCTTTCTTGTTTGGTATATTTCTAAAACATGCAAAGAAGATCAAAAACCCTTAACAAAAAAGGTAAAACAGCAATATAGGACGATTTTAAAGTTGAGGGAGAACATGAGACGAGAATTTTTCGACATACCCTAACTGTCATAAACTGGGAAAAAAAAAAAAAAAAAAAAAACAGTCCAGGCGGAGTAAGACAAGACGAGCGTTTGACATTAAAAAGTATATAAATTGTATTATTTTTATGAAAATAACCGATCGTTGCACGAGATAAGACCCTTCTTCCTCGGCTGTGATCGTTCGCAACCGCATTTGGGATCATTTGAAGCTGCATTTAAACGGTATTTTGGAAGTTCAAAATCAGGGCACCATATCAGCCCATTATATGAAGAAAAATGCTGAAATGTTTTCCTCAAAAAACAATTTCTTTACGACTGCAGAAAGAAAGACATGAACATCTTGAATGACAATGGGGTGAGTACATTATATGTGAATCTTTGTTTTGGAAGTGAACTTCTCCTTTAATTCTGAAATAGATTCTCATTGCCTAATTATATAATTGGCATGATACATTTTTACCTGACAAATAAAACGTTATATTATACTCTTCTGAAATCATTATTACTAGTAAATTGTGAGGAGGCTTTTGTTAGCACAAAGATGCGGCAGTTCAGCCAATTTCTGTCTATAACTGATGTTAGACAGTGATAGACAGAAGTGACTAATGTGAACTACACTTTTTGTGAAGGCAAGCAGTAAGCGGCTGTCAAAAAGGTATTAGTCACCTACAGATTTCTGACTAAAATCAGACTGGAGTTTTTGTGAACGTGAGATCGGCGCAACGGCCGACGCCAGACTCAGATGAGACATTAGGTCCCCAATGAACGAATAATTGAATTTTAACTTGAATTTTAAATTTTAACGATGACATAAAATTGGAGTCAGATTAAACATGGAGCTAGATTAAAATTGAAACTAAATCTTGATAAATTAAGTGCTGTGAAAAGACCGAACATGCAATAAACCTTCAACCAGGCCACTGGATTCCGCGTTTGGGCCGGTGGATGGATCCTTACAGTTACCTACTGCCACTTTCATTATGGGTATTACATTCATGAGTACGGAAGCCCATTTCCACCACTGATTAAAAAAAATAAACAAAAATACTAGCTACTAGCTATTCTACATGCTACTAGTACTTATTTTTTAGATACTACTATCTTTTCCATTAAGTACTAGTACTTATTAGCTACTAGTGCTTATTCTTTAGGTACTAGTCTTTATTCTTTAAGCACTAGTGGCTTTTGTAAAGTATCTTATTTATTAGATACTAGTGCTTAAAACAATAGTGACTACTGTTAACTACTAATGATACTTAACTTGTTAAGAAAAATAGAGCTAGTACTCCTGTCAAATTTGTTAGACCAAAGATATCCTGAACGTAATAGATACTGGTACTTCTTATATTTGCATTGCTGCTCTAATGCTAATAGTATGCTGAATATAAATGAACCAACAACAGCAAGGGAGAGATTAGACAGGAAATGGAAATAAAGAGATGGAAAGAAAAATATAATGCAGAGGGAGGAGAATCCCACATAGAAAAGAAACAATCGTTTGTAAACAAGCACATAGAAAATGTATTTTTGTAATGATGCAAACACTCATTTTGTTTGTTGGTCATTGTACGAGTGACCTCTGTTGGAAGGATGTAGCTAAGACACCTATTTTATTATTTATTTATTATCTATTTTATTATTTATTATCTATTTCTTTTCATTGCCTTTCATTGTTTGGCAGTCCGTACTGCCATTGATGTGGAAAAAGTTCATTTAAATCAGTTTAACATAAGGCAGCAACATAAAACACACAAAAAAATGAAGGGCTATGAATACTTTCACAAGGCGCTGTATTTATGAGTACCTAATGAATAAATACCAGTATCTAATAAATAAGAACTAGCATCTAACAAATAAATACTAGTGTGTAATAAATAGGAACTAGCATATATTTAATAGGTAAGAGTACAAATAAGTACTAGCAACTAATGATTACTAGTATATAATAATAGTGTTTAAAAAAAAGGATTAGTACCTACTGAATAACTACTAGTACATAAATATTATATACTAGTCACAACTGAATACATACTAGTCAAAACTGAATAGTTGATATCTCAATGATAGATCCCCATAGAAATCAATGGCACTTTGTTTTAAATTTGTTACTAGTAACAATGGAATACATAGTAACAATGGAATAGTAACTAGTTACTATTGAAATAAGTACTAATATCTAATAAATAAGTACTAGTATCTATTTAATAGGTTTAATACTAGTATCTAACAAATAAGTTCTAGTATCTAATAAGTACAAGTACCTAATGACTAAGTACTAGTATCTAAACATAAGCAGTAGTATCTAATTAACAAGTAATAATACCTTTTAAAGGGGTCATCGGATGTCTATTTTCCACAAGTTGATATGATTCTTCAGGGTCTTAATGAAAAGTCTATAATATACTTTGGTTAAAAATTCTCAATGGTTGTGTAAAACAACACCCTTTTTACCTTGCCAAAATAAGCTCTGCAAAAATCATCTCATTGTGGTCGAGGCTGCTTTAAATGCAAATGAGCTCTGCTCGCCCCGCCCCTCTCTTCTCTCTGTGGAGAGACCAGTCTGTTTACTTTAGCCGCATTTAGCCACTAAACTTGCTAACTAGCACATTATTAGGAAAGGCGATCGCAAAGATTCATAAAACAAAACCTTATACTCACTTCTGCTGTTAGCAAAGCGGAATCATGAATGATTCACGCGAACATAGACGGATATATGTAGATCGGGAGGCACATTCCCTTCTCAAACAAACGTAATCTACTGCATCTTCAGCGGCTCAGATGTCGGGAGTAAATGACGACCACTATGTTCATTATTACATCCAGCAACACAACACCTCAATCGCTCAATCAGAGATGTTCTTGTCTAACTTACATCCCTGCTCCAGCATGGAAACTAAGAGGGCGGACTGTTACAGCTGATCTGAGGTAAGACGCTCATGTCAATTAACTATTGTGTGAGCGGCCTCTGCCGGTGTGACGCCACAACGACAGGCTTCTGAGAACGGCTTGATTTGAAAAAGGGAAAGTTATTTTTACAGATTAATTAAAAACCATTGCATGGATTTTTACCATTATAGGGTAGATTTGGGCATACACTGCCAACACACATTAATGTTCAAACAACATGTAAAAGTGAACTTAGCATCCGATGACCCCTTTAAAAAGTACTAGTACCTAAAGAATACACACTAGTATCTAATGAATAAGTACTAGTGTCTATTTAATTAGTGCTACTATCTAACAAATAAGTTCTGGTATCAAATAATAAGTACAAGGTATCTAATGATCTGCATCTCTCTCTCTCTCTCAGATCAGTTTCACTCTAAGATCTGTTTCACTTATACATTATTTTCACATAGCTATGACAAGCGTTAAACACGAACGTACATGCGGTTGGCATTCTGTATTAAAGCTTTAATCATGATAAAACTGTATACTAAAAGCTAGCATAAGCAATAGCATAATAACAGCGTATCTAAAAGTATGAGACAACAACAAACAAAAAAGATAGGCCTACCATTAAGAGCTGTGGTTGCACAAGTTCTGCACGATCCTCTTCACTAATATCCTCTGCGTCTCATTCGGTCTCAAACTGATAAGCAATATAGACGACGCCATTGTTTACAATACAACCGGGGCACATGCCGCTGATGAGGGGCGGGACGTTTAGATGCACACTAGAGGCGGTTTAGCCAATCACAACACACTCGGCCAGCTAACCAATCAGAGCCCGTTGCGAACTTCTATGGGAGGGCCTTTACAGAAACAGGAAATCGACCATTTTTATGCTAGCTAAAAAGCAGTGTAAAATAAAAGTAAAATAATTGAAAAATAATGTGATTTTTAAAAAACTAAGCATAAAGACATGTTGCTTCGCACCCCATAAACACAATTAAGTCAAGCGAAAAGATCAATTAGACTACCCCTTTAAAATAATATAAGTTCAATAAAATAAGTTCAGTCAACTCAAAAAAGTTTAGCCAATTTTAAATGTTACGTTGTACTAAGTGACAACTTAGATATTTGAGTTAATTCAACTTAATTTTAAGGCACCTGGGTAACAAGCCCAGCTTTTAAGTTTAACAAACCAAATTGTTTGTTTAGTCAACTCAAATATCTAAGTTTTCTAGTAGTACAACTTAACATTTCAAGATGACTAAACTTATTTGAGTTGACTGAACTTAAAATTTTAAGTCTGCAGGGTAACAAATTATTTTAAGTTGACAACAAATTGTGTTTTTTTTTGTTTGTTTTTTACAGTGTACTACTATCTAACGAATGAGCTCTAGTATCGAATAAGTACAAGTATTTAATGAATAAGTACTAGTATATCTATCCATTTAATAGGTAGCTACTAGTATTTTGAGTATCTAATAACAAGTACAAGTATCTAACGAGTAAGTACTAGCATCTAAAAATAAGCAGTGATATTTTATGAATAAGTACTAGTATCTTTTAAAAAAGTACCAGTATGTTACTAGTGTTTTATTATTAATATTTTTATTCCGTGGCAGAAACAGGCATCCCTAATGAAGTGATATACAAACTCCATTAAACCATTTAATAAACCGTGACATTGCAGTAATAGAAAATTTTAAAATCCCATCTCTTGTTGCACATCTCTATCGCGACTGGTTAGGACAAAAACTCTTTATTAAAATGCAAAAGAGGTGTTGCCAGGTCCACAACATCTTCCTCACCCCCTGGAACATGAGGAGAAAACCACAGAAAGATATGATTGGGCTAGTTTTGACTAGCAAATTAGCTTGTTTTGTTTTGCAGACCTGGCAAACCTGTGGAAAAGATACTATGTCGCGTCTGGTAAGGACATGGTGTTAATCCAAAGCATATGTTAATTATAAGTGATTATCACTTACTTGTGTTGGCATCTGTAACAAGTTGCCTTGAATCGACACTGATATGAACAGGAACCTGCACTTCCCCAGTCATACACCAATACCAGCCTGCATCTGTCTTCTTCAGTCCAGTCAGTGTCACTGTATAAACACCATCAACTGTATCATTTATCTGTAGAGCCGCACCAAGAGATGGCTCTATATCCTGAGCCGTTTGACAGGAGTGCAAATTTCCACTTCTGCACCATTTTTTCTCAGTATCTTTGAATTTGTTACTGTAGAAACACTGTACAGTAACATTGCCATCCTCTTCACCTGACACCCTGTTGCTGGCCACCGACAGATCTGGAGTACCTGAAAATAATCAATTAACAAAATCAGTTATTCTTGGATCTATCATATTTCTCACAGTGGTACTTAATTATCTTAAAATCATTTACCTTCAGTGACGGTAAGTTCTAGAGATGTTCTAGTATAGGAACTTCGTATCTTCACTGCACACCAGTAGCGGTTTGTATCACTGCTACGTAGGTTCGTCATCGTCATGGTCATTACCAGTTCATCTGGGCTGTTGTCAAAGCTGATGCCTGTTTGCTTCTCTTGGCTGGTAGGTCGCATTGTCAAGCAGGTAAGCCAGTTCTTGCCTTTGCACCAGAACTTTGGGAAGTCCTTGTGCTGACGATGGTAGTGACAGGGGATGGTGACAGATCCTCCACTTTGAGCTGTTAGCTTGCTTACTGTCCATAGAGAGTTGATACCTATAAGTCACAAAATGAAAATGTTAGAAAGAATTTCTTTAGAAAATCTCACTCACAGAAAAAATATCAGCAATATGGTTTTGGAATGATATGAAGGTGAATGGATAATTATCAAACTGTACAGTGAAATCTATTCACATATTTTTCTAGGTTGCTGATGTTGACACAACACATGCTTTTATATTAACCTTTTCTTCCCCGTAAGAATGGACACGGCCTTTTGTAAATGTTATGGGTCTGGCTTCCGGTCTCATCCACGTTCAGCTATTTTTTAACTGTACAAAACAGCTCGTTTTGTGGCTTGTTATTGCAAATTGATGTCTTACCATGTTATTTTAATGTATTTTTAATAATGATCACACTGGTTTGTAAGGCAAACAGTTTTACCGTTTACTGCACGTTGTTATTCATTCCAAACACAGCCACTGCACTGTTTTGCGTCTCTAAACATGACGGTGTTTTGATCCTGAATGAATTAACCGTTTAAATGATTCGGTTCAATGGCAATGACTCACTTATTAACTGTGACTTACTGACACCTACTGGTGGTTGTAATTCCACATTTAAAGTACCTTTTCATTTTTTTTAAATAATTTTAAATATCAGCATTCAACGTTTTAGGATTAAAATATTAAAATATTTTTCATGCATTTGTAACTGCAGGTTAAAAGCATTCATGTCCTGAATTAAACCGTGGGTAAATACATCTAAATGCAAATTCAGATGCAGCGTTTGTGTTTCCTCTATACTGAAAAGATGAATTTTGATGATAATGATTTTATTTGTGTTGTAACAGCCTAAAATGTCTTGTTATTCTAAGTGACTTTATTGATTAAATATAAGAATTTGACGCAAAAAATAATGCACACTTTCAGAAAAATATAGGCTTTATAAAAGTTAAAATCACTTGTTTGAAAATATTAATTTCCTCGGCTAGATATATAATTCATCATTGCTTAGTGTTTGTTTGGTACACCTAATTCACTGATCATCGTAAAATAATATTTCTTATAATTGTGTTTCCTCAATGATAACATGGACAAGACTAAAATATGAATCATATTTTTTGACTTTTTGGCTTTGACACAGTTCGAACACTGCTTAATAACTGCACAGTTTACAGTGTGACAGAGTTTTAATTAGGATGTAGAACTAAATGTAAACTGCTGCTGTGACGCGGGCTTCTCCCTGTTTTTCTAACGAATCAAGCAATTTCATTAATATTTCAGGTTGCTTTCAAAAAAACAGCTGCAGATATACAACAAGAGAGTAAACAAATATACTGCGCCGTGGACTATTACAGGAGAACGCAACATCGGTGTTTCATCATGTGTGAGTGCACAGAAAAAAAAGGATGTTAAGGTTGAGGGCACGTTTGAAATTCTACTCTGTTGTAATATCAGACGAGTATAAGTACGTAACAATCACATTGACGTCAGTGAATTGATTAATGTTGAAATGTTTTTCGTTACTACAAGAGACACATCCATATGAAATAGTAATTCTTTTTGTTAAAAATGTTTACTTGCATATATTGTAATCTAGGCTTTATGTTATTCTAACTATTCATCCATGCTTTTAAGTATTCTTTATTAAAAGCGGATTAATGTTCACCCTGATATAAATTACTAGACGATTTATATACTGATTAAAAACAAAATACAATATGGATGATGCTCATACCTTCAAATGTTGTGTAATATGCGATGTTTCTATAGCCTGTTAAATGTATTTTTTAAAAACAGCAGTAATACGAAAGAATCCTGTCTTAGAATAATGTAATGAACCAATACAGGTTTAGTATGCAAAATTAAATTATTTTCTCTAAAAGGACTTACCTTGGATTCCTAAAAGCAGCACTATTATACTCAACAGAAAAGCCATGCTGGGTTAAGTGATTATTATTCAGTATCAAAAATGATCAAATGTCTTCACGTGTCTCCAGCTTGAAATAAATTGTATCCTGAACCATGTTTCCTTTTATTTGACACTGCAGATTTCAACATTTCCTGCACAGTCTTCTTCTATCCTTCTTTCCTGTTATTCTTCCCCTTTAAAACTTTGTTTGGCCTTAGATTTTTCTTAACATTTAAGCTACCCTATATCATATAGTGAAAATAATTGTTTTACATTACATTTAACATTAAATTATTAAATTATGTAATGATATGTTGAGTAGTGTTAGTTTGTTTAAAAAAAAAAAAAAACAAAAAAACATTCCAACTTGGGCTAACAAAATGTCACGATTTAACAAAATGTAAATGTAAATGTGCATTAGTCTTATAAGTTAGAACTCAAGACTTCATTTGCAGTTCAGTTATAATAACGCTTAAGCAGCAATATTCAACAATGTCAGCGTCCGTTCCTGAAATTTGTGACTAGATGGCGCTGGTTGACAAGTTTTGTATTCAAGCTAGCTCATTCATAAATTTGTAGGAGCCTGAATGGTTTTACACATGCAATTTTTACACAGTATTTATTATGCCTTCTTAATGAAAACTTTGTAAATGTATTTAGAATATTATAATCTAGGCAAGTTAATTATTTTCTTTTTTTCCCATTATGCGCCATATGTAATGTTCAGCAGGAATTATGGGATGCAAGTCTACAGCGAGTTCAGTACCAATATACCGATAAGGTTGACAAACGTCTTTCCGAATTAATGAATACTTCCTTTTTTTTTTTTTTAACAAAAAAATCATAAAACAATTTTTAAAAATGTGAATAACTTACAGTTAATTATTTAACTGTTGAGCATTATTTTGTTTATGAAGGTTAGCATTTAATTCTTTGTTTTCTCTCTCTCTACGTTTAGGCTGGGTGTTTAAATTATTATTATTTTTCCTATATTCAGAAACTATCGGATTAAGAAAGCAGATGCAGACGCATTTACTTAATTTTAAGACTAGCCTACTTTTCAGGGCTTTTGTCTTCAGTCTGAAGAAACAATCAATCATTTATTCTGGGGCTGTGCTTATTGTAAAGTATTTTGGGTTGACTCTCCTAATTTTGTTAAAAAATATTTATGTCCAAACTTCTGTATATCTCCCAAAATTGTGTTTTTTGGTTACTCTTAGACCCTTCTCGGTGTAAATTTATTATTAATTTATTGCTATTCCTTGTAAAATTTTACATTCATAAATATAGATTTTCAAAGAAAAACCCTTACTTTTTTATTTTCAGAAAAGATTTCGATGTGTATGTGAACTATTTAAGAAACTCGAATAACCCCATCGCAGTCAAGACAATTCATGGTGTAAATCCTATAATATAACATAATATGCTTTGGATTATAGTATGTGACCCTCATTGTTGTTTTTTTTTTTTTTTTGTCTTTGTAATTGTTCATTGTTCATTTACTGCATAATACTAACAATAATAAAAACTTTTCAGGGCTTGAAAGAATAAGCCTGTAATTACTGTATGTGAACTACAGTTGAAAACTGACTAATGTGCTGATTGTGTAAACAATCCATTACTGACCAGTTTAAACTGGTAGTTGCTTTGGAACGTAGTCGCTTCTTGTTTGTGCAATAGCCTACACCACATCAACAGGTTGACAAATAACTAGCTGCAGTTCCAAACGCCAATTCAAGCTTTACCAACAGTGCACCTTTTCTCAGCTCAGTGCTAACTTTTTATTTTCCATTTCTGATAACTGACTTTAACCACTTCTCTATGATAATTTGGTTAGAGAGCGCTGTCATTTGTTTATATATTCCTCCTCCAGGGGGCAGTCACGAGACGTTTAGTTCAACACTTGTTTTATGTAATGTGTTTTCTCAGGAGTCTTGTTTACTGCACTATGTTTCACATCTCAAATGTCACTTCAGTCTAGGGATTAAATCTTTAATCTCTGATTAAAGTGTTTTTCCTTTCTCCAATAACTCCAATAATATTTTTTTTTTTTCTTTTAAAGCGCCTTGAGTTACCACTGTGTATGAAATGTGCTATATAAACAAACTTGCATTTCCAAATCTTTGTAATTAATGATTAAATGAATAATGATTTTTTTTTATTATAAACTAACAAAAGCTGACTATTCCACCTCTTCTCACCTTATTGTTGTGTAGGACTTAATCTTTTAGTGATGACTAAAATGATTTTGGACACTTAAGTCACACTTTAAATGAACATGTTAGAATAAATATAACATACGTTTAACCAAGTAACATTTATTTTGATGAAAATTAGCAAAAAAAAAAAAAAAAAAAAAAACATACATAAGAACAAGAAGTTTTTAGATTTAAAATGATAAAACACACATTGTATTATGTAATAACATTTAAACAAATGTTAGTTCAAAAGTGTTTAAAATCTATAGGTTTGGTTCCAGTGTATATGTAGGCTATTAAACATGTTTATGCATAATTGCAAATGTAAAACTATAATTATTTTATGTATGCATCAGCTTATTGATCCTTTAAATTATATTTAACTGCTCAAAAACAAGGACACTACTCTAGTTTACCTTTGACATTAATTTGATTCCTTTTTCATTCACATGCATCTGAAGTCATCTCATCATGGGATGTCAAATTCTTAGGCTCTGCATCAATAACACCGACCTACTCTAATAACCTGACCTATTACCTACTTACCATATTATTGCAAATTGCACGATGCATGACTGCATTTAAAAAAAAATAATAATTAGTGATTTTACATACTTTAAAGTTGCATTTACATACACACACACACACATTTTTGTTTTTGTGAATTGTGGGGACTTTCCATAGACTTCTATAGTTTTTATACTGACTAAACGATATTGTCTATCCCCTAACCCAACCCTAACCCTAAACCTAGCCCACACAGAAAACATGTTTGCATCGTTACACTTTCAGATAAACATCATTTACTATTTTTAATCATTTTTTAACAATGTGGGGACTGCAGACCGGTCCCCACAATGTCAAAAATTTCAGGTTTTACTATCCTTGTGGGGACATTTGGTCCCTTACAAAGTAGCAAAAACAAGTGCACACACACACACACACACACATATATATATATATATATATGTATGTATATATGAAGAGTTCAGATGCAAAACCATCTAAAAAGCCATCTCGGTCAAAAATGAGATAATGCTACTGAGTGAATGCTCCTGAAACATATTACACATCCATCAAATACTTTTACTTCAAACTCGCTAAATTCCAGCCTCAGACCAATCAAAAGTACCAGTACTTACACAGAAACCTATACAAAATAGCCAGAAACAAATGCTAATTTCAAAGAAATTCGTCAGATGGATTTATAGGCTTTTGCATCTTAACTCATATATATATATATATATATATATATATATATATATTCTGCTGCATTGCCACCGCTCCATGACACATTCCTGTACTCGGGTCCAACTGGGTGATGGGTGAAGCTTGACCTCAATGTCCAGCTGTATCATCTTTTTATTTGGCGACTTGTGATGCTATCGTGTGATTTTCCATATTGTAGCACAAACATCACGTAGATGCAAGCTTGTTGATCGCGATCCAGAGAGGTGACATACACAAGGGTCCTTGTTTCCTCTCTCCAATTGGTCACCATCGATATCTACGTAATGACGTGGGCGTGTCACTGTGCAAGAACGCAAACTTTAAAGAGTTGTCAACAACAGGGGTCTCAAGACAAGAGAGCCCCAGGCTGAATAAAGAACTGCACGATATAGGATATACGGAAAACCTTTCCAGGGAAAAGCTACATCTTTGATTTGAACGCAGATAACACACAACGTTTAAGTTCTGATAATTAGATCTTCCAAGATGAAGTTCGTAAGGTATATAATGAGGAATGCTGCTATGCTGAATGCGCCCAAGCATATTGATTATTACGCGAAATTTTCTCCATCGCCGTTGTCAATGAAGCAGTTTCTGGATTTCGGTAAGTTTAACATTTTCATGCAAAATATTTTTGAATGCAGTAGCCTATTGTTATTCCAAGGATGATGGTGCACACTTAGTGCATGTGTATTGCGCCAAAACAATGCTCTTTTTGCCATTAAATCATTTGGATTGGCTTATTCATTTAGAAATTAAAAAAGCAGAAATGTGAATGCTCAAACAGATGTGCTTAACGCGTTGGCTGGATGGGGTAACCATAGTAACACTTCGCTCCTAGAGCGATTATCGTACGATCTTAAGATTTGCAACTTTAGCCTATTGTATTTACACATCCATTACACACAAAAAGTTTAGCGTTTTATTTAAGAAAAATTAAGGTTAGCTAGTTATAAGATAGTGCACCTCTACAGAAATTACTGCCAGATTAAAAACAAAACTTGTAGCCTAAGTCATTAAGTAATTGCTGTTTGCAGCAACGTTTGCTGTTTCCTATGGTTGTTTTTCTTAATATTTGAGTTTTAGTTTAACTGTATTACCGCAGAGTGAGCAATAAGCTGATGTTGTTTTGCAGGATCCACAAATGCATGCGAGAAAACATCTTTCGCTTTCCTCAGACAAGAGCTCCCCGTCAGACTAAGCAACAGTCTGAAGGAAATCCACCTTTTACCGGACCAGCTTATAATGACTCAGTCCGTTCAGCTAGTTCACAGCTGGTAAGTTCGGTTCCTGATGTCCCGGGTTATCAGACAAAAAAAAGTAAAAAAGCATTTTTTACTAACTTTGAAACAGTCCCATTTGTCTTGTAGTTTGAGTAAACAGACGCAAACGAACAAGATAAATCATGTATGTCTATGATCTAATACACTGCTGAAGATATTAACCCATTAAAATGGTTTATTTTTTTTTAACGCGAGTGCGTTATGTAATGCGTCCCACGCCTCCCAACTCAGCGATGAACTTTGTCCTAGTCCCCCAGCCCGGTGTTTTCGAAGTACAAGCCACCGCTACTGTACATTACACAATCAGCAGTTTAAAGTTCAGAGTCGATTAAACTTGTAATCTTAGGAATCATTCCAGCAGCAGCTTATTATATCACTTTTTATCCGTATTACTTTTCTTTTGCGGTAGTTTATAGACTAGTTTCTGGACCGTCTGAAATCAAAGTTGTGGTGCAAGATTCTTAACCTACTATATTTATTTCAAAACGCAATTTTTCCTTGTAAATGCTCGCTTATGAGCCTATGGACTTTTGTTTTGTCTTGAAATACCTTTGCAGACCCTCACTTGTTGTTTACTGGACTGCGGGTGCGTTTATGTAACGGATATTGCGGTTCACTTCAGAAAGTGAAATATGAGAAGGTGCGGCGTAGTGCAGACTTGTTTTCTAGAACTGACTTGGAACAGTGCGTTCTAGTGTGCTACACGTAGAATACCAAGAAGGGAAGTTCATGGAAAAATGCAGTTAACATTTAAGACGCACATGAGGGAAAAAAATCTATAGTGAATATCTATAGATAATATATTTAAAAATCTAAAACAATAATCGGAAGTAATTATAAGATAAAATATTGGTTATATACTATTATATTATTATTAAATATTTTGGATTAGATTTTTAATTTTATTTTTAGTGGGTAAAACATTACAAGTAATGTGAGTTACATAATCAGATTACTTTTTCAAGTAACTAGTAAAGTAACGCATAACTTTTGAATTTACTTATTTGAGTTACTTTTTCCCATGTATTCACTACAGTGGCACAAATACATACAGTTGCCAAAAATATATACCTTTTTTGGGTAACACTTTATTTTAAGGTGTCCTTGTTACACACGTTACATGTACTTACTATTATAATAACAATTATGCATAATTACCTGCAAGTAACCTTAAACCAAACTCTAATCCTAACCCTAACCATATACAAGTAATCAATTAATATTACTCAGTACTTAAGTGTACAGTGTATAATTATACTGTAGCAAGGACACCTTAAAATAAAGTTGAACCTTTTTCTGTTTGTTATTAGAAAAACAAATAAGCAAACCCATCCCAGGTGAGGAAGTAATGCAAAAGTAATAGAATGAACTACTTTCCATAAAAAGTAACTAAGTAATGCAATTAGTTACTTTTAGTAAGTAATGCAGTATTGTAATGCATTACTTTTAAAACTTTCCCTAACACTTTGTTTTAGTAATTGCGTCATGTGTTTTTGTAACATTCTATCAGGTTTTTATTTTAAAAATTAGCTTTATTTTTTTTAATTCAGAGTTAGTATTAGTATTTATTTATTTTATTTATTTTTTTAAATTTTATTATAATATTTTAATATCGAAAAATGTTAATATAATATTTAGATATTATTAATTAAAATGTATACATATTTATTTATTTTTTTTAACAATTTTTAATAATTTTAGTTAATTTAGTCCATTTATTTTATTTTAGATTTAGTTTTAGTATTTTTCATTTATATGATTAAGTAACGCAAGTTACTTTGTTTCCTCATTTTTTCACTAGTAATTGTGTTATGTGCTTTTGTAAGATGCTGTTTTTAAAACTAGCTTTAATGTTTTAAATTTAAACTTAGTATTAGTAATTTTAGTAATAACCTTTTTTTGGTTACTTTGATTTGTAAAATTGTAATGTGTAATTTTTTTATTCAATAATTATTAAATTATATAATGTTAAATACTCTAATGGTGATGTTGATGGTGATGTTGGACACAAAAATGTAATTGTGCAACTGTGCAGTGGTATTACTTAAAAAAAAAAAAAAAAAAAATCTATAGTAGTGTACAGTCTTTCATTCCCTTTGTCTTCTCTTTCTTACTCTCTCAGGTTTGTCCAAAGTCTGATGGACATCCTGGAATTCCAAGACAGGAGTCCCGATGACCCTAGAGTTCTTGCCGAGTAGGTTCTTCAACCTACATACATCATCTAGCATCTATCTGAATAGTACAGAAGTATTATCAAAAAGTACAAAACAACAAGATTCACTGAGTTGTTTTGCTGTTTGTTCCCAAAGATTCGTGGACACTCTGGTGACCATCAGGAACAGGCACAATGATGTGGTACCCACCATGGCCCAGGGCGTCATCGAGTATCGAGACGCGTTTGGGGCAGACCCGGTGACAAGTCAGAACATTCAATACTTTCTGGACCGCTTCTACATGAACCGCATCTCCATTCGCATGCTCATCAACCAGCACAGTAAGTCAATTTCGTCCTGAATCTTTGCTCTAGTCCTAATACCTGGCATCAATAGTCGCTTTCTCAGCACTTCAGGTCATTAGATCTTGAATAATCTGGCCTGCTCTAGTTTGAGTTAATTATTCACTGGATATGAGAGAATGATTAGCCTGTAGTACACCTCTAACCCTCTGTTACCTTTTATTTCCTCCTCTATCTTCAGCTCTGATCTTTGATGGCTCCACAAATCCAGGACATCCCAGCAGCATCGGGTGCATTGACTCCTGCTGTGACGTCACAAATGTAATCAGAGGTGAGTGCTTGAGTGCATACTGTTATCGACTCGGGATGCAAATATTACCTTAGTGACAAGTGCAAATTCTACACTAATGTCCCGTGTTTTGCTTTAGATGCATATGAGTGTGCTAAAATGCTCTGCGAGCAGTATTACCTCGGATCTCCTGAGCTGGAGCTTAGAGAGATAAACGGTGAGGAATAAACGTGTTCAAATAGATGTTCCATCATGTTTCAACTAAATTGCATTTTATAACATTCATTCTCTTTTGCAGCAAAGAACAAGTCGCAACCAATCGAGATTTCCTACGTTCCTTCTCATCTCTACCACATGGTTTTTGAGCTCTTCAAGGTAGGCACGGTACTTTATTTCTGCATACTACATATGCATATGGAATGATAATTAGTTTTAGATTTTAATGAGTCATTTTTATGTCTCTTCCACTCAAGAACGCAATGAGGGCTACTATTGAGAATCATGAAACAAGCAGCACGCTGCCACCAATCAAAGTCATGGTTGCTCTAGGCAGAGAGGACCTGTCAATCAAGGTACGCAAGTTAAAGTTTAAATACGTGACCTTGGACCACAAAACCAGTCATAAGGGTCAATTTTTTGAAATTGAGATTTATACATCTATTTAACATTTATACATCTAAAAGCTGAACAAATACGTTTTCCATTGATGTATGATATACAACTATTTGAAATCTGAGGGTGCAAAAAAATTTAAATATTGAGAAAATTGTCTTTAAAGTTGAAGTTTTTCACAATGCATGTTACTACTAAAAAAAAAATCTTAATTTTTTGATATATTTACAGCAGAAAATTTACAAGATATCTTTACTTAATATCCTAATGATTTTTGGCATAAAAGAAAAATTATTTTATTAATACTGATTTCATTTGATTGGTAACTTACTGTACTTGTTCTTATTCTGTTTTATTAGAATTTTTTAAAAAGCTTATAAAATATATATTTTTTTAAAATTGACATAAAAGGTGACATACTTTTAATAAAGTTAGAAAAATGCCATTACAAAGGTAAAAACAAAATTTCACTTTAATTCACATTGGTCAAAAAAATCACCTCGTATTAGGAAGGCTAATTTTTTTTTATCAGATTTTTTGATTATTGATTAGAAGGTGCTCCTAAAATTTGATTGTGCTTCTAAAAAGAAAAGTAAGCGTAGAACCGTACAACAAATACACCCCTGCGACTTAAGACTGTTTTTTTGGTCCAGGGTCACAAATGAGGTCACACCACCACCACCGCCTTGTATGAATCATTTTCAACCACTGGTTCCTTCCTCACACTATCACATCGCCCTAGATTCAGCGATAACTGATAATAATGTTATATAAACTGCCTTAATGATTAATGTTCAATCCACCCTTGATCGAGATCATTTGCTGCCATAAAAGGAAACCAGCTTTGACTAGTATTAACGATACTGTTAACCTTTGCCCTGCCGGTGGCTAAAGAGTGCAACTAAGCAGATATTGAACTGCAGTGCTATATCCATCTGGTAATAGAACGGTGTTTGCAAGATTATGTTTATCTTCTTACACATGCACAACAGTCAATCCCTAAGTCTTAGTCATGTAACCCACACATACTTATTACCTGATGCAATGCGGCTCACAAAACACGACATTGTTCTCTAAACATTCACTCTTCATGTTCTAGATCTGTGACAGGGGCGGTGGTGTTCCTTTCAGGAAGACTGATAGACTTTTCAGCTACATGTATTCGACAGCACCCAGACCTACTATTGGTGATCATCAGCGAACCCCAATGGTAAGAGCATAGGAGACTTTTTAACACTACATAATCGCTGGTGTGTGTGTGTGTTTTCATATAAAACTGAAAGTTAAACCTGCCTGTTATTCCCCCAGGCTGGCTTTGGTTACGGCCTTCCCATCTCCCGTCTGTACGCACGCTACTTCCAAGGCGATCTCCAGCTTTATCCAATGGAGGGGTACGGCACTGATGCTGTAATTCAGCTGAAGGTAAAGAGAAACTCAAAATAAAATAGTCGTTTCAAATCCATATGAACAGATTTTTGCCTAGTTGTGTTCCTTTGGAACAATGAGTAAACATTGACTTTGCACTTCTAGGTGAAATTTTAAACAAACAGCAAGATTGCAAATCATAATGAGAGTTTGGCTTATACAAACATTGTTTGTTGAGCTTGTAACCTCTGCAAAACATCCTGTTAACTTTGGACATTACATCGTCAGTCTTCAATCATTAATCTACGATCTTCTGCCCGCAGGCCCTGTCCACAGACTCAGTAGAGAAGCTTCCAGTGTTCAATCAGACTGCCTTGCGCCATTACAAATTCGCCCAGGAAGCTGACGACTGGTGCGTCCCGAGCAAGGAGCCGCTGAACTTAGCTGCGTTCAAGGCTGCAAAGTGAACCACCGGAAATATGACAAAGGCCTTCAAGAAATTGCCAAGATAGCACACCATTGCGAATGCTCGCATTCCCTACTGAACTGGGGACCAGTGACAGCATTTCCCAATGCTCTTTGAGTACTGTTGTCTGGGAACACCTAAACTGCATGTGGCCAGAATTGAAAATGCAAAACAGTAGATTCCTTGGTAAAAAAATAAGTTATTACTATGGTGCTGCTGAAGTTGGTGTTTTTCAGCAAAAGCTCAGGGATGAAGAGTCCCGCGCATGTTAAGGCCTGGAGGGGCAAGAGATTGGATGAATGTGAATCTGATTGAAGCAGAGTTAAGTGTAAAAGCAGGTGGAGAGAAGTGTATGTATTGCACAGGAGTAAATACAGAAGGCAGAAGAAAAGTAGCTGGGATGAGTGAGAAGTGGAAAAGTCAGAAAAAGTCAAAATACAGGAGGATGTGGCCAAAAATGTTTTTTTTCCTCTTTAAAGAGGCTGGATGGTTTGAAATCATACTTGATGTGTGATTAACACTTATTATATAAGAAAAAAACATCTATGTAAGCACATATTAATAGCACAGTATTGTTGTGTTTGATTGCTTTATGAATGACCACAAAATGTATACACTCAGTGTTGTGTTCACACTATTTATCATTGTTAAATGGACCTTTGCTGTTTGAGTTTTGTAATATTAAATAAATCTGATATTTTCTCATCAATATCCCTCTATGGTATGCATTATGTTCTAACCATGAAATATTTTTTTCACATGAGTTTTTATTAAATGAAATAGCTTCAATTATACAAATAAAAAAAACAATGTTGCCATATGTCAACAATGTACCACAATGGAAAATGGCCCAAAATTACTTTTTCTATTAAATTATGATTTACTTTTCAAATGCACATTTCTTTTAGAAATTGATGTATCCAGTCTTAATTTTCTTCAAAATCTGCCACACACACATACAGACATATAAACACATGCACAAACACACTCATTATTACGGTCACTAAAGGCTAACTCATCCTCATTGTCATCACATGGAAGAGGCAACTCTGCACTTTTCCTATTGCCCTTTCCGTAAAATATTGTTGTATTCATGTTTTGCAAAGACTAAATAATTTCCTTATTTATACATAAATACACATATACTACAATAAACACTTCAAATAAATAAATAATTACAATCAAATTATTGATTTTACTATAAAAAAAATCCCAATGGGGAATTCAATTCCACTGTGGTACAGCGTTGCCATATGGCAACATTGATATTTTCTCATTTTACAGAAAAACTATGTTACATAATATTGATTTCTGAATAAAAATATGCACTTTACTAACCAAAGATGATGCATAAAAATCTCCCTTGAGAAGAGACATTCAGAAATTAGGTTTACAATTTCTGGAGCACTTCAACAGGTGTCCTCCATGTTGGGGTGACAGTGGAAAAAAAATGTCATGAAGTTGGTGTTTTTCAGCAAAAGCTCAGGGATGAAGAGGCCGTGCATGTTATGGCCTGGAGGGGCAAGAGGAGATTAGATGCATGAGAGTTAAAAGTTAAGTCTAAAAGCAGGTGGAGAAAAGTGTATGTATTGCAAGAGAGTAAATGCCGAAGACAGAAGAAAAGTAGCTCGGATGAGTGAGAAGTGAGACATTTCAGAGGTCAGAAAAGTCAAAATACGGGAGGACGTGGCCAAAAATGTATTTTTCCTCTTTAACGAGGCTGGATGATGGTTTGAATTCGTACTTGATGCGTGATTAACACTTCTTAAAACATCTATGTAAGCACCTATTAATAGCACAGTATTGTTGTGTTTGATTGCTTTATGAATGACCACAAAATGTATACACTCAGTGTTGTGTTCACACTATTTATCATTCTTAAATGGACTTTTGCTTTTTGAGTTTTGTAATATTAAATAAATCTCATATCAACTCATCAATGCGTAAGTTGTGGTTATCGCAAACAATCTGAGCAATTGTTCCAGTAAAATACTGAACATAATGCACTTGTAATTACGTGATTAAGAACATGGTGTACTTGTAAATATGTACGTAGTAGGAAAACCATATAAAACAAGCTGATGCATCGGTGAAACATTGGTGTTTCCCAGCCCTGTTCTTGGAGGCACATTCTCAAACTCCTCAAATCAACCACACCTTCAACTAGTAGGTTAGTCGAGAAATGGATGGACCAGAAAAGCACTATCCCAAAGTAAACACTTTGAGGTTTTGAACAAATTGAAACACTGTATGCCAGTCTTAATTTCTTTATTTTTAATGTAAGAGCACAACACTGTACAGACATATAAACACATGCACAAACACACTCATTATTACGGTCACTAAAGACTCATCCTCATTGTCATCAATGGAAGAAAGCAACTCTGCACTTTTGTCCAATGTTGGGGGTAACACATTACAAGTAACGTAAATATGATTACTTTTTCCAAGTAACTAGTAAAGTAACGCATTACTTCTTAATTGACAAGAACATATCTGAGTTACTTTTTTCAAATAAGTAACGGCAGTTACTTATTTATTGATTAAAAGTAAAATATCCTTTATGCATTTAATACCATTTTATTAACCAATGTCTTTGCTGCTGACCTTCGATGATCCAATTCAACCATACTAATAAGCAAAAATTTCTCAAGATAATCTAACATTTTTTTTTTTTTTTTTTTTTTTTTTTTTTTATTGCTGAAGAGTTGACATTATTTCTTCTGGCTACTGTACAGACGAGAATTTACTTTTCTCAAAGTCTGAGCTGAAAACTGGTGCGTCCCAAGCAAGGGGCTGCTGATTTTAGCTGCATTCAAGGTTGCAATGAACCACCAGCAATATGACAAAGGCCTTCAAGAGATTGCCAAGATAGCACACCATTGCGAATGCTCGTATTCCCTACTGAACTGGGGACCAGACAGCATTTTCCAATGCTCTTTTAGTACTGTTGTCTGGGAACACTTAAACTGCATGCAGCCAAAATTGAAAATGCAAAATAATAGATTCCATAGTTAAAAAAAAAAAAAAAAAAATGTATGGTGCTGCTGAAGTTGGTGTTTTTCAGCAAAAGCTCAGGGATGAAGAGGCCGTGCATGTTATGGCCTGGAGCGGCAAGAGGAGATTAGATGCATGAGAGTTAAAAGTTAAGTCTAAAAGCAGGTGGAGAAAAGTGTATGTATTGCAAGAAAGAAAATGCCGAAGACAGAAGAAAAGTAGCTTGGATGAGTGAGAAGTGAGACATTTCAGAGGTCAGAAAAGTCAAAATACGGGAGGACGTGGCCAAAAATGTATTTTTCCTCTTTAACGAGGCTGGATGATGGTTTGAATTCGTACTTGATGCGTGATTAACACTTATTATATGAGAAAAAACATCTATGTAAGCACCTATTAATAGCACAGTATTGTTGTGTTTGATTGCTTTATGAATGACCACAAAATGTATACACTCAGTGTTGTGTTCACACTGTTTATCATTGTTAAATGGACCTTTGCTGTTTGAGTTTTGTAATATTAAATAAATCTCATATCAACTCATCAATGTGTAAGTTGTGGTTATCGCAAACAATCTGAGCAATTGTTCCAGTAAAATACTGAACATAATGCACTTGTAATTACGTGATTAAGAACATGGTGTACTTGTAAATATGTACGTAGTAGGAAAACCATATAAAACAAGCTGATGCATCGGTGAAACATTGGTGTTTCCCAGCCCTGTTCTTGGAGGCACATTCTCAAACTCCTCAAATCAACCACACCTTCAACTAGTAGGTTAGTCGAGAAATGGATGGACCAGAAAAGCACTATCCCAAAGTAAACACTGTTGAGGTACCTGCTTGAACAAATTGGGGAAACACTGTGTGCCACAGTCAGAATCTCTTTATTTTTAATGTAAGAGCACAACTTCTCGTATTGCATTCAGTTATATTAACTGTACAAAAAGACAAAAACAGGTCGTTATGTCCAATGTTGGGGGTAACACATTACAAGTAACGCAAGTTACGTAATATGATTACTTTTTCCAAGTAACTAGTAAAGTAACGCATTACTTCTTAATTGACAAGAACATATCTGAGTTACTTTTTTCAAATAAGTAACAGCAGTTACTTTCCCCCCCATTTATTGATTAAAAGTACAAATATCCTTTATGCATTTAATACCATTTTATTAACCAATGTCTTTGCTGCTGACCTTCGATGATCCAATTCAACCATACTAATAAGCAAAAATTTCTCAAGATAATCTAACATTTTTTTTTCTTTTTTTTTTTTTTTTTTATTGCTGAAGAGTTGACATTATTTCTTCTGCGGTCTACTGTACAGATGAGAATTTACTTTTCTCAAAGTCTGAGCTGACGACTGGTGCGTCCCAAGCAAGGGGCTGCTGATTTTAGCTGCATTCAAGGTTGCAACGTGAACCACCAGCAATATGACAAAGGCCTTCAAGAGATTGCCAAGATAGCACACCATTGCGAATGCTCGTATTCCCTACTGAACTGGGGACCAGTGACAGCATTTTCCAATGCTCTTTTAGTACTGTTGTCTGGGAACACTTAAACTGCATGCAGCCAAAATTGAAAATGCAAAATAATAGATTCCATAGTTATAAAAAAAAAAAAAATTACTATGGTGCTGCTGAAGTTGGTGTTTTTCAGCAAAAGCTCAGGGATGAAGAGGCCGTGCATGTTATGGCCTGGAGCGGCAAGAGGAGATTAGATGCATGAGAGTTAAAAGTTAAGTCTAAAAGCAGGTGGAGAAAAGTGTATGTATTGCAAGAAAGAAATGCCGAAGACAGAAGAAAAGTAGCTCGGATGAGTGAGAAGTGAGACATTTCAGAGGTCAGAAAAGTCAAAATACGGGAGGACGTGGCCAAAAATGTATTTTTCCTCTTTAACGAGGCTGGATGATGGTTTGAATTCGTACTTGATGCGTGATTAACACTTATTATATGAGAAAAAAACATCTATGTAAGCACCTATTAATAGCACAGTATTGTTGTGTTTGATTGCTTTATGAATGACCACAAAATGTATACACTCAGTGTTGTGTTCACACTGTTTATCATTGTTAAATGGACCTTTGCTGTTTGAGTTTTGTAATATTAAATAAATCTCATATCAACTCATCAATGTGTAAGTTGTGGTTATCGCAAACAATCTGAGCAATTGTTCCAGTAAAATACTGAACATAATGCACTTGTAATTACGTGATTAAGAACATGGTGTACTTGTAAATATGTACGTAGTAGGAAAACCATATAAAACAAGCTGATGCATCGGTGAAACATTGGTGTTTCCCAGCCCTGTTCTTGGAGGCACATTCTCAAACTCCTCAAATCAACCACACCTTCAACTAGTTAGTTAGTCGAGAAATGGATGGACCAGAAAAGCACTATCCCAAAGTAAACACTGTTGAGGTACCTGCTTGAACAAATTGGGGAAACACTGTGTGCCACAGTCAGAATCTCTTTATTTTTAATGTAAGAGCACAACTTCTCGTGTTGCATTCAGTTATATTAACTGTACAAAAAGACAAAAACAGGTCGTTATGTCCAATGTTGGGGGTAACACATTACAAGTAACGCAAGTTACGTAATATGATTACTTTTTCCAAGTAACTAGTAAAGTAACGCATTACTTCTTAATTGACAAGAAAATATCTGAGTTACCTTTTTCAAATAAGTAACGGCAGTTACTTTCCCCCCCATTTATTGATTAAAAGTACAAATATCCTTTATGCATTTAATACCATTTTATTAACCAATGTCTTTGCTGCTGACCTTCGATGATCCAATTCAACCATACTAATAAGCAAAAATTTCTCAAGATAATCTAACATTTGTTTTCCTTTTTTTTTTTTTTTTTATTGCTGAAGAGTTGACATTATTTCTTCTGCGGTCTACTGTACAGATGAGAATTTACTTTTCTCAAAGTCTGAGCTGACGACTGGTGCGTCCCAAGCAAGGGGCTGCTGATTTTAGCTGCATTCAAGGTTGCAACGTGAACCACCAGCAATATGACAAAGGCCTTCAAGAGATTGCCAAGATAGCACACCATTGCGAATGCTCGTATTCCCTACTGAACTGGGGACCAGTGACAGCATTTTCCAATGCTCTTTTAGTACTGTTGTCTGGGAACACTTAAACTGCATGCAGCCAAAATTGAAAATGCAAAATAATAGATTCCATAGTTATAAAAAAAAAAAAAATTACTATGGTGCTGCTGAAGTTGGTGTTTTTCAGCAAAAGCTCAGGGATGAAGAGGCCGTGCATGTTATGGCCTGGAGGGGCAAGAGGAGATTAGATGCATGAGAGTTAAAAGTTAAGTCTAAAAGCAGGTGGAGAAAAGTGTATGTATTGCAAGAAAGAAATGCCGAAGACAGAAGAAAAGTAGCTCGGATGAGTGAGAAGTGAGACATTTCAGAGGTCAGAAAAGTCAAAATACGGGAGGACGTGGCCAAAAATGTATTTTTCCTCTTTAACGAGGCTGGATGATGGTTTGAATTCGTACTTGATGCGTGATTAACACTTATTATATGAGAAAAAAACATCTATGTAAGCACCTATTAATAGCACAGTATTGTTGTGTTTGATTGCTTTATGAATGACCACAAAATGTATACACTCAGTGTTGTGTTCACACTGTTTATCATTGTTAAATGGACCTTTGCTGTTTGAGTTTTGTAATATTAAATAAATCTCATATCAACTCATCAATGTGTAAGTTGTGGTTATCGCAAACAATCTGAGCAATTGTTCCAGTAAAATACTGAACATAATGCACTTGTAATTACGTGATTAAGAACATGGTGTACTTGTAAATATGTACGTAGTAGGAAAACCATATAAAACAAGCTGATGCATCGGTGAAACATTGGTGTTTCCCAGCCCTGTTCTTGGAGGCACATTCTCAAACTCCTCAAATCAACCACACCTTCAACTAGTTAGTTAGTCGAGAAATGGATGGACCAGAAAAGCACTATCCCAAAGTAAACACTGTTGAGGTACCTACTTGAACAAATTGGGGAAACACTGTGTGCCACAGTCAGAATCTCTTTATTTTTAATGTAAGAGCACAACTTCTCGTGTTGCATTCAGTTATATTAACTGTACAAAAAGACAAAAACAGGTCGTTATGTCCAATGTTGGGGGTAACACATTACAAGTAACGCAAGTTACGTAATATGATTACTTTTTCCAAGTAACTAGTAAAGTAACGCATTACTTCTTAATTGACAAGAAAATATCTGAGTTACCTTTTTCAAATAAGTAACGGCAGTTACTTTCCCCCCCATTTATTGATTATAAGCTCTCCTGTCCCGATGTTGAGAGAAATCGGGAGTAAGATGTTAGTTCTAGAATAAATGTGAACATGCATTAATTCATCTCACTCACTAAAAACAGATTCAGTATTCCTCAAAATGAATGAAAACAGTGAAATTCAACTCAGAATATGATGCAAACCTGCAATAATTAAATGTGTTAAATAATACAAATATCCTTTATGCATTTAATACCATCTTATTAATCAATGTCTTTGCTGCCGACCTTTGATGATCCAATTTAACCATACTAATAAGCAAAAATTACTTCAGATAATCTAACATTTGTTTTCCTTTTTTTTTTTTTTATTGCTGAAGAGTTTTTTTCTTCTGCGGTCTACTGTACAGACGAGAATTTCTTTTTCTCAAAGTCTGAGGCTTTTGGTGTGAAAAGGCTTTGGTGCCAAAAATAGAACTTTTTATATTAAAAACAAACAAGCAAGCCCTGCCCAGATTTAAAAGGTAACACAAAAGTAACGTAATGCATTACTTTCTATAAAAAGTAACTAAGTAACGTAATTAAACATTACTTTTTAGAAAATAACTCAATATTGCAATGCATTACTTTTAAAAGTAACTTTCCCCAACACTGGTTATGCCACATACTGTTGCAAACTAATGTTGGAAATAATTTCAGTTCATTACTGTCATAATAAACACAAATCTTTGTATCTTTATACATAGATAGTTTTAACATTTACTTTTGTTCTTGTTGTCATTTACGTAACTAGCAACTAATGCATCAGAAGTCACACACTTTGACAGGAAATTCCTGACAAGCCTACTGCGTTTTGAATTATAGGTGCCACTTCCGGTTGAGGAACTTCCACTCAAAAAGACTGAAATAAATAATTTCAAATCATATGGCTGTCCTACAAATAAAGCTTACCCATCTGTTTGACTGAACGAGCTGTCGATTTTCCTTCATGTTTTATTTTCAGACAGTCCTAGCATAACAAAGCTTAACGTGACGTTATAAGAAAATCTATGGCAAGAGCTTTTTTTCAGTCGCTGCATTCTTTTCCTCATTTTCTTTCTCTTTTTGGATTTCGCTGTAATAGTATGAAAAATGACTATGTACTAAACAATTCTAATCCGTTCTCCCGATTTAATTTATGACTAAACCCATTAAAAATTCACTGGAATGCAGAATCTCTTCAAATCCTCAAGTCTCTTTCACGGGTAAATAAAACTTATTATATGTCAAAATGACAGAAATCACTTTGAAATAGCATCAGGCAATGCTGAAATTATTGATTAAGGCAATGTATGTGACTACATGATATACATATATATTACTATAGTGAGTTCACCTGTCCGTTACTGCTGTGGAATCAATCGCTTTTGGGGTTACACCTTGTTTATGCTTCACACTTTTTAATGTTCGATGGTTAAAGTTTGCGTATAATAATGTCATCTCATTGTAACCAGTTAAAAAAATGGATTATTGCGTTCATAGAGCGAGCCATTCACTGATTGTTTACATCTTAACGGAAGTTACACCCATAATTCACGCAAAGCGTCATGGGGCATAGGAATAAGGTGGATAGCTTGGAAAAGTAAAACATATCTGCCAATTATTAGCATTAATCCGATGTATAATTGAATCTAAATACTATTATTCTTTCTGTGAAAAGCCAACAGTCATTTAATGCTCTACTAGCCCTGTTCTGGTACAAAATAAGGGATGAGCATTAGAAAACTCCTAAAAATTATGGCTAGCAATGTGTTGATAATGGTGTTGTTTTGCTGTAACAGGTATTATAATGAGCTCAAAACCCAACAGCCTACGTGCAGTTCTCCTTCAGTCTACATGACCCCTTTATGGACTGTGATTAAGATTAAGCTGATGTACGTAAAATATAGTACTTTGATTAGACTGGTGGCCTTACTTTGAGTAACTGTGGCAATCAGTCACAGCCCTGCCATAAAAAACAGTCGGCTGGGACGTGAAAGGACACGATCCAAAATGCATCCATCCGTGCACCTTACGTAAACGCTTTAATCCAGCCTACACAGGGCAAGGGGCTGTTTTGTACGCTAAAAAAACAGATAAAGATGATCAAAAAGATTGTTTGTATTGCTTTCCAATGACTTTGACTGTAGAATTTGATTTAGTTGGTCACATTTTAAACTAGTGAAGTTTATAATGGTTTAAAATAAATAATCTTGTTCTTAAAATGAATCTTAACTAAATTGATGCACATGCTGTAGAAAAAAACAACAACAAAGGCACGGCTTTTGGGGATTTTTGTGATTATTGAAGTTGGTCAATATGAAGGAAAATCTACATATAAAAAACATGACAAGAGAAAGAAAACCAGGTATTGATCGTATAGTATCGTTATGGTCAAAATCTTGACTCAATGCTGCGCCCTACTGAGTGTAAGAGGAACTGCTAGACATTCTCAATGTTATAAGAAAAAATAGATATTTATATAAATGGACTATTATATTATTGGTTACCCCCCAAAATGCATACAAAACGCTTCAAAAAATGCTTAGTTGTTTATGGAAAGACAACATGTTTTACATAAAAAGATTTTGTGATTGATTTCTCTATAAAATTCAAGCAGTTAATAAATTCACTAAATTGTCCAGTGTTAAAAATCATAGCTAATTGTAGATTAATGCACATACGGTATCACATTAAAATAAACAGTTAATTGCTTTTTTGACTCAGCAAATCATGCAGCAAATCATTTTAACGTTTTAACATTGAAACCCTGAGACCAGACATTGTAAATGCAACGGAAATTACATTACAGCTTGTATTACTATGTCTGCTACAGATGATGAAGATGGTAGGAGCGAAGATCAGGAGGACACCAGCTTCTCACAGATCCAGGGCAAGGACATATAACAGGGTGCGTCATACCAGCTCTTTATAGCCACACGGCTTAAAACATCTGTTTTTATCATGTAGCCACAGTCTTCATTAATATGGTTGTTGGGCTCACCATCTTCCCAGAAACTACGGAGGAAAAAGAAGAATGTTTCTAACGGTGTTAAATGGGTTAAATAATCAAAGTTAGACAGCCTGGTTTCCTTAGGATGGTGGAAGTAGCATTATTATTTTTTTTAAAATGACAGTGTCAAATTAAGGCAATGGTAAAATACATTTAATATACTACGGTTAATGACATTTCTCTTATTTTATGATTTTTTTTTTTTTTTGTAGATTTTTAAAAGGGGCCTTGCATTTGAGATTTTTTTCTTTATAGTCCACTTAATATTAGTTAATGTTTCTTATACTCAAAACAGTTTCTACCCTGGTTAATTTTCTTATACATTAATCAGGCTGTGATAAGACCTTTATATGTACAGTATATGACTACATAACTGCTTTAAATAAAAAAAAAAATAATAATAAAAATAAAATAAAAATAAAATTAGCACAAAATAAAAGAAAAATCATTTTTCCTGTAATATTTTCTCATTAATAATTATATATGTAAAGGGTAAAATATCAATTTCTGATTCTCAAGTAGTCACTACTATTAAAGAATCTCAAATGACCATTAAACACTGAATATACACTACCAGTCAAATGTTTTTGGACAGCAAGATTTTTAATGTTGTTTTTTAAAGAAGTCTTTTCTGCTCAACCAACCTGCATTTATTTAATCCAAAATGCAGCAAAAGCAGGAATATTGTGAAATATTTTTACTATTTAAAATAACTGCTTTCTATTTGAATATAGTAATATATTAAAATGTAATTTATTCCTGTGATCAAAGCTAAATTTTCAGCTTTATTACTCCAGTCACAAGATCATTTATTATTATTATTATTATTATTATTATTATTATCAATATTTAAAATGGCTGAGCATATTTTTTTCAGGATTATTTGATGAATAGAAAGATCCAAAGATCAGCATTTATCTGAATGAAAAGGCTTTTATAACATTATACACTATACTATTGAAAAGCTTGGAGTCAGTAGAAGTTTTTTTAGGGGATTAGAAATGATAGAAATTAATACTTTTATTTAACAAAGATGCTTTAAATTGATCAAAAGTGATGATAAAGACATGATGCAAAAGATTTCTATTTCAGATGAATGCAGTTCTTGTGAACTTTCTATTCATCAAAGAAACCTGAAAAATTCTACTGAGCTGTTTTCAACAACAACAATAATATTAATAATAACAATAACAATAATAATAATAATAATAATAAATGTTCTCTGAGCAGAAAATTAGAATATTAGAATGATTTCTTAAGAATCATGTTACACTGAAGACTGGAGTAATGATAATAAAAATTTAGCTTTGAAATAACAGGAATAAATTACATTTTAAAATATATTTAAATAGAAAAACAGTTATTTTAAATAGTAAAACTATTTCAAAATTGTATTGTTTTTGCTGTACTTTGGATCAAACAAATGCAGGCTTGGTGAGCAGAATAGACTTCATTAAAAACCATTAAAAACCTTACTGTCCAAGAACTTTTGACTGGTAGTTAGGGCTGCACAACTGATCGGATTTCTAATCGTGATTACAATTACAGATGCCACAATCATGTAGTCATTCAAAGGCACAATTACCAAAAAATCAATCCACTTTCCACATTCCACATTATTCTGCTTTCTTAAGATGTGTGTGTGTGTGTGTGTGTGTGTGTGAGAGAGAGAGTGTGTGTATTTTTCCTACAGGTTATCTTAAGGCTATCTTATCTCTTTTTCTCATTGTGTTAATTTTAAAATGTTTACTTTTTTATATTTAAAGAATAAACTATATATAAAAATGTGGAATGCAGTTGTTTCAAACAATGGTAAAACCTATTCAAAACATCATTCAATGTAAATTGTGATAATCTGAATTAATAATTGCAATTACAATTTCAAGAGAATAATCAACACTTACGATTTTTGTCATAATCGAGCAGCCCTACTGGTAGTGTATATAATATATATATATATATATATAAAATAAATTTATCAAATAAATATATAATATATATATATATATATATATATATATATATATATATATATATATATATATATATATATATATATATATATATATATATATATAAGAAAATTATTTTATGCAAGCTTCCTTTTTTCTGTTTGTCTTTTTTCGATTATTATTATTTAACAAAGAGGAAGAAGAGACAGGAAGGATGAGATGATTCAGTATATCACCACAAGACTTTTACCCAAAAGAGAAATGAAAAAATATGATTCAGTAGTTTTAACTCATGTGAGATGTGTCACAATCCTAAAGTGCGTTCTGGAGTCTGTCTGTGTTTTGACTTCTAATGCAAGAGTCTTAGCTTGTAAACATAAAAATGCGATATTCTTACCCTCCAACCAGTTTAGTTCCGTCCACCCAGTACCAGTCGTCTTCTACTTTTTGATCACTAATGCCAAACCAGTAAGCGTTCCAGTATCCACGGGGCAGCAGGTTCCATATGAAGGTCTTCATCGGGTCAAGAGGTCAAATATCAATAAAATCAGTCAAAAAAGGAATCCATTTTAATGGTTAACATGTTTCAACTACTGTAGGCTCCCTGCCTCGACATATTCCAAGCCAATAGTTTCTTTTCTTTTTAAACACGTATAGATATCTGAAGTCAGTATAAGTCATTAGATGTTCAGCAAACATGCACGGAGCCTTACCTGTTCTTCAGCTGTGAGGATGATGGCCAGATGTCCTCCTTGTCGCTTGCAGTACGACTGACTGTCCGACCAACTCCTTCGGAATTCTGAGACGTAATAACAGCTGCCGTTAAAGTGCTTCCACTCTTCAGGACAGGGACTCTTCGTTGGCAAAAGAGTGGTTTGTGGTGGAGGGGTTGCCTCTAAAAAGACATTGCATTTTGATGTTATGAAATGCAACAGATATTGTTTGTTGCTAGCACAAATGCATGCACTTGCACCTCACTAACCAAGCGCAGTGATTTTGTTCTTCAGCTGTGTCCGTTCTTTCTCCAGTTCACTTTTTTCTCTCTTCACAGACTGCAGCTCTTCAGTCAGAGCCGTGACATTAGCGCAGCCCTTCTGCATGTGTGATTCACTGAATGCAGTGGTGGACAGGGAATCCTGATGATCAGATGAACGTGCCTTACCTAAAACACAATACACGAAATGAAAGCAGATGTGGGTTTATGATAAGATGTAAAAAGAAATAAAGATTCAGGATTTGAAGTTTCTTTTCTTCTTCCACCCTTGGCATCGATGGCAGCCCATAGAACTGCTTGCGGAATCGAAATTTGGCACACAGATAGAGGACAGTCTCAGTATTAACCACAGCAAATTTGGAGTCTCCAACTTAAACTCTCTAGCACTGCCAATTTGCACTCATATTTCTACTAGTAACTTTTGAACCGTGAGGTTTAGAAGCAAAATATTTCCTCTGATTCCTTCGCTCATGCCAAGTCGAATGCATACCAAAATCAGAAATTCTATGGTTCAGATTTTTCACAATTTTGAATTTTGCAGAAAATGTACTTTTTCAAACTCATCCTAGATGGTTTGTCTGATATTCACCAAAATTGGCTCAGATCACAATGCTTTAGTGGATTCAGACCATAGAATTGCTTGTGAGAAAGTTATGAAATTTAGCACACGGATACAGGACTATATTACCATTGCGAATTTGGAGTCTCTAACTCAAACTCTCTAGTGCCACCAATATGCCAAATTTGCACTTATATTTCTATTAATAACTTTCGAACCGTGAGGTCTAGAAGCAAATTTTTTCTTCTAATTCTTTGGCTCATGCAGAGTCGAATGCATGCAAAAATTAAGATTTCTGTGGGTGAAGGTTTTTCGTAATTTTTTAATTTTTGCCAAAAATCTACTTTTTCTAACTCGTCCTAGACGGTTTGTCTGATTTTCATCAAAATTGGCTCAGATCATCTTCAGACAATGCTGGCAAAAAGTCATCAAAAGCTTTTTGATACACCAAACAGTTTTCGTAAAGCACGTTAATGAATTTGACGAAATGTGTGCAAAAATGGACATGGCTATATGTTTGCGGTGCTTTAACGGCTTCAGACCAAACTTGGTACGTGTTATACCAAGCATGACCTGAGGGCGTAAGTAGTTTCGACACAGTGATCTTGTTAGATTCGGCGTACCATACCGAATCAATCAGTACCAAATTTTCCTATGTCAGGCATTTTGAACGTGGCCATTTCAAATTTTGTAGTAAAATGCTGCATGTTTCAAACGCTTTAATGTATTGTAATGAATTTTATGAAGCTTACAGAATCGCTTGTGAGAATGTTTTGAAATTTCGCACACAGATTGAGGACAGTCTCATCATTAATCACAGCAAATTCGGAGTCTCTAAGTCAAACTCTCTAGCGCCACCAAAAGGCCAAATAAGGACATGAGGCTATATGTTTGCAACCCTTTGGTGGATTCTGACCAAAATTGGTATGTGTTATCACAAGCATGACCTGAGTTTCGGCACAGCACCATCTACTGGTCAAAAGATATACAAATTTTACATTTTTGTTTATATTTTCTGAACAGTTTGACCAAAAATTATAAGAGTGATCTTGTTAGATTCAGAGTAGCAAACAATACCATATTTTCCATTTCAAATTCTGTAGTTAAATGCTGTTTCTTTTAAACACTTTAACGTATTGTTATGAATCTTATAGAATGCAAGAAACTTATGAAACTTGACACACAGATAGTGGACAGTCTCGAACTCAAACTCTCTAGCACCACTAAAAGGCCAAATTTGCACTAATTTTTCTGCTAATAACCTTTGAACTGTGAAGTCTAAAAGCAAATGCTTTTTTCTATGGCTTGACCTGAGGGGATATAAGTAGTTTGGGCACAGCACCACCTACTGATCAAAAGATAGAAAATATTTACATTTCTGCTTATAACTTCTGACCAGTTTGGTCAAAAATCGTAAGATTAGCCTTAACTTAATTGGCACTTGCAGCTACATTTTTCACTTGTTGCTGGTCAATTTCACAAGTAATTACAAAGAAACTCAAAGTAATGCATTGAATTAAATGTGAAATTTTAAAATAGAAAGACTATAATTTACAAGTAAAAATAATTTACAGGGTTTCATATACGTAAGCAAAATGGGCATTGCAACAAAATCAAATCAACTCAATTAAAATGAATCAGAATCAAACTGAATCTAGAAATATGTTACAATGTCCAGACCTACTTGTTAATAAACATGTTTACACCCAAGTCATATAAGTGAGAAAGAAGAAGTACCGCTATTAACACTTGTGACCACCAAGATCAGGAGTAAGATGAGGCAGAAGGCAGTCAGGCATACTGTTGCCACCTTGAAGGGATCTTGGCAAAACCCTCTTCTTTTATCTGGGTTCTGAAATACTGGAAAGAAACAACTTGATTTACAATATAACAGTTGTATGAAAACCAGCAAGTGTAACAATGTATGAGTTTACACAGTACACAAATGAAGCATGTTTACACACAATTTCTTTATTAAATTTCTTTTTAAAAAATCTAATTTTTGAAAGCTTTCCGGAATACACATGCCCCAGTGAATCATTAACAATATTTTGCCAGGTTTACTCAAACCCTGAGAGTATTGATCAGTACTTCATCCAATAACAGTGGATGGGTGTAGAGCTGGAGTTTTTAGCGTAAAAATAAGTACAAACTGCAACATCTGAGGTTGAAATACTAAAAAAAAAAAGTTTACATTCAGGAATGTAATCAAGTAAGAATCAAGGGTTGATGTACACATATCAGTCATCTAGTGAATATCAAAGAGCATGTGTATAATGTAATGTCTATGATGGTTAAACTCTGAAATAAATTAACAAACATTGTGCTGGAAGCATGTCTGTGTGCCCAAAAATGATATTTCTGATGCAAATTAGTATGCAACCAAACCTAACAAGGATTGAAGAAAAATGGGTCTCGTTACACACACTGTAAATGTAAACACTAAGTTAAAGAGACAGCACATGCTGTGATCGTCATACCTGAATATCGCACCTCTGGACTGCTGCAGTCCTCGTCAGGTCCGTCGATAAGATTGGTGTGCATTCCCCCTCTCTTTGCAGACATTGCTTACGTTTGCCCACTTCTACAAACATGAAACGCTCTGGAGTCTGTTTGACCACTGGAGTGCTGGCTCAACAGAAGGGGTGGTTTAAATTGAGATTGGGTCTGCATGCTGAATGACGAGGATTGGTTGACACTATATTTCTTGGAAGTTCAAAACAGAGATCCAGAAGTTTGAAGTCATCAGCAATTTCTCAAAAGGGCATTGAGTTCTTGTATAGTTTTCTGTAAATCAGCAGCTTATGACTCACCCTGTGATCATTACACAATTTCATTAGTTTCAATGATTGATTAAGCCACTTGTTTCATATTTATTGAGTGTTTTGTTTATCCGTAGGGTAGGAAGTTTCACAATGCTTATCCGTAGGGTAGGAAGTTTCACAATGCCTCTTTAAAGGGACAGTTCATTCAAAAATGAAAATTGTGTTAACATTTTTTCACCCTTACGTCGTTTCTCTTGATGTACCTACATGACTTTCTTTCTACTGTAAAACACATGTTGGTAACCAAATGGTTACCATATGTCCTATAGTACGGACAAAAATACTGTGGAGGTCAGGGACCCGAAATTCCCTGGTGAAAAAACAGCATATGCTGGTAGGTATGTTTTGGTGCTGGTTTAAGCTGGTCCTTGGTCCATGACCAGCATAAACCAGCAAAGGACCAGCTTAAACCAGCACCAAAACATACCTACCAGCATATGCTGTTTTATTCACCAGGGTTGTTTGGTTACCAGAATTTTTCAAAATATCTTTTTTTGTGTTCCACTGATGAACAAGTCTTCACACAGATATGACATGGAATGACATGAGGGTGAGTAAATGATGACAGAATTTTCATTTTCGGGTGGACTATCGCTTTAAAACAGTGTGCTTTTCCTTTTAAATGGTAACAAATATGTTTGTAAAATTAAATAAAATAAAATAAATACAAATAAATAATTAAGAACATAATTTGACATTTAAATTGTGACCCTGGACCACAAAACCAGTCTTAAGTCGCTGGAGTATATTTGTAGCAATAGCCAAAAATACATCGTATGGGTCAAAATTATTGATTTTTCTTTTATGCCAAAAATCATTAGGAAATTAAGTAAAGATCATGTTTCTTGAAGATATTTTGTACATTTCCAACTGTAAATATATCAAAACTTAATTTTTGATTAGTAATATGCATTATTAAGAGCTTAATTTGAACAACTTTAAAGGTGTTTTTCTCAATATTTAGATTTTTTTGCACCCTCAGATTCCATATATTTAAATAGTTGTATCTCGGCCAAATATTGTCCTATCCTAACAAACCATACATCAATGGAAAGCTTATTTATTCAGCTTTCAGATTATGTATAAAGCTTAGTTTCGAAAATTTGACCCTTATGACTGGTTTTGTGGTCCAGGGTCACAACTAAATCGATTGATATTTTGAGCTGATTTTAAAACACACATTGTTGTCATGCGTCTCCAAGCAACTTGGCGCAAATATTCACTCCAGCCAGCAAGTTCAAATAACTACATACACATTTTCATAAAACGTCTCTCTCTGGATCTATTCTGAATACAGATAACATTTTCCTAAAAACCTTTGTTTTCCTATAGATATATAGAGAACCTATAGCTTCCTATAGATTTACAGTAGTCAATATATGAAGTGGTTTAAAACCTTTCATTTAAGTTGTCCTAAAACCAAAACAATACCCGTTCTTGTCTTAAGACCACTTTGATTAACATTTTTTGATCTACTTAAAATGTTGAATACTGCAGTTACTAGCTGGCTGCTGCATTTCGATTTCTTCACTGTTGACACTTTGCATTGGCTGGTGTGATCTGAAGTAGCCAGCTTAACAGAATTAAAATAGCAACTATTATGTTTTAAACAAGCAAAACTTACCATTACATCCTCACTTTATCTTATATCCTTGCAGAAACGCAGAAAATTCGCTCAGCCAGTACTGCAACCGTTCACTCTAACATCTTGTGTTCTTCAAAGTTAGGTTTCAGCGAATAACTGAACTCGATTCAGGCAATCGGAAGTATAATTCAGGGGTTAAATAAGTATTTCATCTATTTTGAAAATACACAAATAACTACCAAAAAGGACCAAACAAGGACCACGATAAACTACAAAAAATTAAAAATGGCACAAAAAAAAAAAAAATGTGTTAGAGATGTGTAATTCTTTATTTCTGTAAAACACAAAATAACTTAGGCTACTATGTAAATATGTTTCAGTGGGTTCCAACGTGTGTCGTGTTATTCAACAAAAGAGAGGAGACACGTGAACGTGATTTCACCAAGTACAACATGTTCTTGGATCAACATCCTCAACCAATCAGAACTGAGGGATAACTTTTCAGGAAATGTCAGTTTTAGGCTTATGATCAGAGTTAGATGTTTCTACACCCTTGTTAATCAGCTATCATTTCCCTCTGATTTTAGGAATAAATTATGGTTAGGCTTAGATTTAGGGGTAGGGATTAGGTTAAGTCTATATTTTTGGACAATAATGTTGATCATGTCTTACTTGGCAACAGGGGCGTTTCTAGGATTTGAAAACATCTGGGGCTGCGGGCAAAACATCAGGGGCTAGTAATGGTAAATGGGAGATCACATCATAATTCTGTAAGATTTTGGTAGACACAGGTGGGTGAATCGGGATCCTTCTAGGGAGGTCTGGATGGCATGCCCCCCAGAAGAAAATTTGATATATTTTAAAGTTAACTTCATTAATCTGGTGCACTTTGAGAGTTCAAAAATAAGAGCTATAAGTTAACCTATGTTCAGTGTGCAAATTGAACAAAGAAAAAAGGTTGATGACCTGACTCACCCCTCTTCTGATACTCTGAAAACATCAGATCATAAACTGATCGTTTGAGCCAAGTCATATTGTGCTTTCGATTTTAGTTCATTTGACAATTACTTTGCCGAAGCAGTGGCACAAAACAACATTGTTACACTATGGAAAAAAAAAGTAAATAGTAATGCAAATAGCAAACATATCAAAGCATTATCACAAAATTATAACTTTACAAAAATATATTACACAAATAAAATAATACATTTAAAAATGAAATAAAATTCCATTTTATTTTTTATTTTTTCTAAATTCTGTTTTTTCTGTTTTAATTTTTCTGGACTCCTTTTTAATGGGTAAATTTAATTTTATTAATCAAAGACATGTCTAATTAATTAAAACAATGAAACTTATACAATTTAAGGTAAATTTATCAAAAGTTAAGTTATGTTTAGGGCCCTATGAAATGTTTTATTTTTTCTCACCTTATATTTTATTGTTACCAAATTTGTTTTAGCATGTCTATTTATTTAAATGCATTAAAAAACTTTTATTTATTTCTACAACAGCATTATGAAGTTCTGTGTTGTGTATTTATTTTTTTCTGGTTATGAAATAAAGTCATAAAATATTAATTTATCTTTTAGTTCATGAAAATTACATTTTATTTTTGGCAAATAAAGGGGATGTACTAATAAAATGTAAAAGATGGAAGGAATATTGTGTAACAAAGTTTTATTAATTTTTCAACAGTAGTAGTAGTAGTAGTAGTAGTAGTAGTACTGTAGGTACATGCATTCTACTGAATAATAGTAATGTGTTTCTGCCACAATGTCTGCAAGCTAAACTTTTATTTTGACGGGTTTCCGTGAATACCTTTACATTTACTCAAATGAAACAGTGAACTGCTCACGAAGTACTCTCAGAGCAGTTCTTGGGATTTTGTTCATGCATTTTTATGGCAGACGCTGAAATCACTGCGAGCGCCACGCGCGCTTGTGTGTAGTAAAGGAAACCGCGCCTGCGTCTGCACCATTTATTCATAAAGAGACACGCAGAACATGCAGCATTCATATTTAAATGGTATTTTGCGGCGTAATATTTTCAGATACTAGTCCATATCGCGATTTGATTTAAGTGTAATGACCGGCTTTCGATTAATTCATTCAAACTTTGACAAATTCCGTGAATTCATCGGAAATCATACAGCGATACAAAAACATTCGGGGCTAAAGAAAAATCTTTCGGGGCTCGAGCCCCGAATGATAAGCCCTAAGGACGCCCCTGCTTGGCAATATCATGGTGATCGGGTTCCAGTGTTGAAGTCAATGAGGTCCACTGTTGTATGAACATCAGTATTATTGTGTGCAGATAAAAAACGTGACATGACATGAAGGTAAGTAAACGATGAAAGGAATTTATTTTTGGGTGAGCTATTGATTTAATACAGTGTCAACATACAGGTTTGATACCTTTTATCAGTAAGGATTCATGACTGAATCAGTAGGAGGTGCTGATATAAAACATTATACATTTTCACCACTAGATGGAGGCATATATATGCTCCAAAACAGCCGGAAAGAGCCTTTTAATCTTACTCAAGAAAGGGGCTCCAACAATGTTATGGCGCAACTTGCAGGGCCAAGCAATGTCTCCGACACAAACACACTCACACACACACAAAAAACAAACAAACAAACAAACAAACAAACAAACTAAGTCATATGACCGTGATTAAATAATGCTGTTTCAATGGGTTTTAGGAGACATATTTGTCCTTTCAGTTCTGAGTGTAACTTTTTTGTACGTAATGTAAAATCTATGCTGTTTGCATCAACATTGACAAAAAAAAAAAAACAAACAAAAAAAAAACAAACAAACAAAAAAAACAAAACAAAACAAGAGATTGCACATTTAAACACACGCTTTCAGGCTCTGTCTCACGATCTCACTCTGCCAATGTACATCTCACGCCGAATTGGCAACCCTGCGTGCGATTTTAAACAAAGTCAGCTTTCAAATGTTGTAAGTTTTAATACTAAATTGAAGCGCACTTAATGTGACGTAAATCGTAAAATGTAGCGCTTTTAACGCCGGAGCCATTGTAAAACAGAGCTGCGACAAGCTTTCCCACTGCGCAATGTGACGTCGTAGTGACGTGACCCTGACCGACGGACCCAATATAGACATGATCTGCACGTCTATCCGACGTCCAATGTTTAGTGGGTTGATTTCGCCGGCGTCGCCGCCACGTGAATACGTGATTCACGGAGCTCTCAAAACAAACCAGCGTTGACGGTATATTTGAATTGGATTAAGTAGGATAGAGACGACAGCTTCAATATACAGGTATTTGCAGCAATTTTTGGTAAACATTATGCATTGATTTTTACGTCGATGACATTTACAGTATAATTTTATCCTGGAGAGTGATGGAGAGGCAACCCTTACGAAAATTAAACATGGTTTTATTACAAATAAAACAAACAAACAAAAAAAAAAAAATAAAAATAAATAAATAAAATAAAATAATAAAAAAATCCATGGTTACTATAGATAAACCATGGTAACCACAAATTAACCATGGTCTTGCTACACTAAACATAGTTTAACCATGATATTTGTAACTATGGTTATACAAATGGTAATCAATGCACCAAAACAAAAAAACAAAACAAAAACAAAACAAAAAAACAAACATGGTTACTACACTTTTACTATAATAAAACCATGGTTTCATAAGGGTTACCCTCAGGTACTGCTTACTTATAATATGACCATTCATGTTCAATAAGTTTATTTTATATTTTAGTTCAATAATATTTATTTTAATATTTTAAGGAGATCATATATATATAATATTTCTATTACTTATATTTTATTTATATTACAATTAGTGTAGTATTTAAGGTTAAATAGAGAAAAGGGTTTTAAATTTCAATGCAAAGAAGCAAATTAGATTCATTTTGTGGTCAGAAAAAAAACAAAAAAAAAAAAAAAAAACAAAACATTTTTATTTGTAATGCCATGGTTTACCCACTATACCTCTATGGCTCTAAATATACATGTACTAAATATACATGTATCTAGAATATTGCAGATCATACCTGCTTAATTATTAAGTTTTTCATTTGAATAAATATTTAGAAATGATTAAACACTATATCTTTAAATGTAAAATTTAAAAAGTTAATAACTTACATCCTTTTTTAATGACAATACACAATTAATGCAAGCAAATACTGAATTTAAACCAAGTGTAAAATGGTGCTAAAAAGGCATTCAGCTGCATTTTTATCCCCTTTTATGTACAGTATATACACACAAATAGATATGGAATCGAGATTGCCACCCCAACACCCCACTCCAAAAAAAAAAAAAAAAAAAAAAAAAAAAAAAAAGTCTCACTTCAAGCTGAACTTAAAAGTTGGCAACCCTGCTGTAATATAAACAGTGATATGGACGATAAGATATTTCTGTTTTTGGGACTACTTTGTTAAATAACAGGAAAAAAAATGGACAACTCTTGGCGCAAAAAATAAACAGAAGGCGATGACAGGTATAACCTTACCAACAAATGCTGAGGGGATATGCATGCCAATGGAGACGGACACAGAAGATAAACCTTTCTAAAAAAATACCACATTTATTGACAGTAGTAATGCATGAGCTATGAACGCAGTGTAACAGCTGTTTACTTGCCTGTTTGATCAAATAGTGCGCTTTCGCTTAGCACACACATTCTATCAGCACGGTTTGGCACGGTTGTCTAGCCGTGCTGAGAATTCCAGGCCCAGAACGGTTTGTAATCGTGCCGTGCCGTGCCGTGCTGTACCAGGCTCAGGTGGAAACAACCCTGGTGAAAAAACCAGCATATGCTGGTAGGTATGTTTTATGCTGCTTAAACCAGCATCAAAACATACCTAACCAGAATATGCTGTTTTTTTTCACCAGGGAACTGGAACCGTACCTGACCGTTCTAAGAACCGTTCGGCCCGATAGTGGAAAAGTGGCTTAATAGTTGTCCTTCTTGGTATGAACGTCCTTTAACGTTCTTAGTGGTTGTTGGGTGCTAGAGCATTGCTAAGTGGTGTCACACCATACTTTTCAAACCATACCAATACAGGATTTTCCTGTTGCTGATTTGTAGTACTTTTGATCACTCAGAGATCTACATTTGTACAGAAAACTCTGTTGCTGGCATACAGGCCCTTATTACTGTGACCTACAATATAAAAGTGTGCCAAACCAAACTTTCAGAACTATATTAAGTGTTCTGCTTCTTACCAATAAACTACACTGTGCCTGCAGAGGTGAAGGCTGCTCGCGTGGCAGCAATGTCAAACCGAGTCTGGGTTGGAGAGGAATTGTGGGTAGCGGGGCTGCTAGTGGAGGAAGTTACCATTTTGCTTATCAGGCTGATATACTGAAGGAAAACCACTCATTACTCACAGGGCTGCCAACTCTCACGCATTGACACTTTTCTCGCACAGTCGAAAGCACCCTCAGTTAAAAGTTTAATATTAGGATCTTTGGCAAAACAGATTTGGTAAAGGCTCCAGTGCAAATCTGTGTTTGCGCACTGGAAGTTGCCAAAAGATTCTATTTACAATTTGTTTTCATAGCGTTGAGCAATGTAGCCTATTACAGACATACCTGTTGATTTCTCGAACACCTGCGATTGGCCTTTGTGTTCAGTTTAGTCTGAGTTAACTCACCTCTAGATGGCAGATTTTTTCATATACATGCCTCAAAACAGCCAGAAGGAGCCTTTTAATCTTACTCAAGAATGGGACTCCAGCAATGTTGCTCATCTTATGTACTGTTCATTTGCACAACCTTTTACATACTCCACTGACACTACAGGCTTGTTTTGCCTTTTTTTCAGATCAATTAAGCAAAGCAATGAGTGATGAGACCAAGTCATGAGACAAAGAAACTACAAATAATTGAGCTAACCTTGATCTCTGAAGTCTGCTTCATGGTGGAATAGAATGGTTACAACTGCAGAAGGACATCAGAGCTGCAAAAAAGAACCTGCAAAATGATCATAAGCAGCTCTCTATTGAATGTAATCAGTGCATTAACCAAACTGACAGGCTGACAACATATTCAATTGAAATGGTGAACACATTTAAAGGCCAAGAAAAAGAAACGGCTGATCACTAGAGAAAAGACCAGCGAAGGAAACTACCACCACCCATCACCACCAGAAAACATTCCAGTGCTTCCTCCTATACCTGCTGGTGAAAAGACTTCTCACATTCGGAAGCCCATCGGATGATGCTGATCTGCAGTAGCTCAAGTTTTAGTGCCACTGAAAAACAAATGTGCCACTAAAGTAAACATTGATGCATGCATGAAGGTAAAACAGTATCAAAACTCAAAAGCTTGTAGATTTGAATTTGACAACTTTTAATAATATTTGTAAACTGAACTTTACACTCATTCACTGATATCAAAAGATGAATGAGCACAATAATAATAATTGCACACAATAATCAAACAGATAAATTGTTAAAAAAAAAATGTAAAATGACATTCAAGAGGCAGACACCTGTATTACACATTTATTTTTGAACTACAGTTTCACTGTAAAACCACACGTCAGCATTTCAGGCATGTGTCAGTTAAAAAAGAAGAAGTGTCACACACTAGTACAAACCCACCCCCTCCCTTTACTTTAATTTTTACTTTACCATTTTACACCATATTTAAAATAAAAAATGCCAACAGTTTAATGAATGTTAACTATTTCCATTTATTACCTTTCAATAAACATATTCATTCATCATTTGCATACTGATTATCTGCACAAATTACAAGCACACAAATTAGGCACTCGACATAAGACATGCATAGATTTTGGAATTTTAGTTCAAATTGATTAATTTAATACTTGGGTTCATGCATTTACAACTAAACACAAAAAATGTATGTCCTTTTTTTTGTAATTACATGGATCAAATGCAATAGTTTTAAACTAATAGTTTTTGATTGTGCATATTAGTCTATCTGGAATAAACAAACAAGACATTCTGTAGAAGTAATTAGTTTTAAGATTTCAAAATTGATTTAGCCTCATACAGTGTATCTACAAAGTATCTACAAAAAACTATTGCTAAAAAATAGAACAAAAACTTGAGACTTGACTTGGATTTGGATCGCAGGGACTTGTCAGGAACATCTCTGCTTCATACTGATAGATCATTCCAAGCAGAAGTTGGTCAAATTCTGCGTCTGAAACCTTGGCCAATCTGCCCGCAAAGAAAGCAGAACATGCTTGAAACCTCTGCTAGTGTGAGCTTGTGTGTAACTTGTGTGTCATTTAGAATAATGATAAATAGACAAATAGACAAACAGACAGACAAACAGCAATTGCTCTGTGATATTAATGGTAGCTCACCCAAACATGAAAATTAGGTGATAATGTTCCAACCATATATGACTGCTTTTTTGTTGTTGTTGTTTTTTTTTTGTAACATGCAACTAATGCTAAAGCATTTTTATAAATGATAAAAATGCATCTTCAAACTATAATAAAGTTCACAAGACTTATGCACTATATTATATATATATATAATATGTAATATAATATTTATCGGAGGTCGCATTAACCGAAAATTCTCAGTATTGACTGACTTTTTTTTTGATGAAAAAATGTGAAGGTCGTCCGTCATTTTGACAAATTACACTGGGGGTGATCTACTGTAAACTGTAGCTGTAATTCCCACCCCTGTCCAGTTGGTGGCAGAGCACGGGATACAGAACAAAAACAAAACTATCAGGAATGTTTGCATTTGATTACGCACAGGCAAATACAAAGACGCTACAACGATCTATCACGCCATATTAAGGAGCGCCAAAACAGTATTTATTGCTTGAATTTCCTAAGGAAATTGACAGAATTTGAAATCTGAGACTTTGTTTCATATCAAAAGTAACACAAAGCCTAGTCTATTTCTATTTATTGGAAGGAAGACGCACTATGTACTGTCCATTCATCCACTGAAAACTGCATAGACCAAGAGATCGATTGTGATTTAAGAAGTGATTAATTAAAATGAGAATCTATTAAAAATCGAGAAATCGTATTTTTTTTTTTTAATGAAAATGTGAACAAAAATAAAAGCAATTTAATGTGTTATTCTAATTAATAATATGAAAATTAAAATGACGGGTAATAGATTATGACAGAATTTTTACGACCCTGTCCCTCATTTTGACGTCTAGAGCTGTCTGGAAAGTATTCAGGCATGCAATATGAAAACATTTGTTGGAATTGCAAACTACTTTTTTGATGCACTATATTAACTACAAAGAGAAAGACAATATATTATATTCATTGTTATTAACAGCATGATTAAACATTACTTCTGCTTTTTCATGAAGGAACTGCATGGGGCTTGAGAGCTAATAATTAATTAAATCATAAAAATGTAAAAAAAAAAAAAAACTAAAAACATTCAAACTAACTAAAACATTAAAAAAAAAAAAAAACCTGTAAACATGTAAATGTTTTACCTAATTATTAACTTATTACCATAAAATCTCAGTGGGTAGTAGTCAAGCTTGTCCAAAGTCTAGCTTGCTATTTCACAACATTCAGTCATATCCAAAATGCATGAACACCATAGTTTGCATGACCAGTGATTTCCTAAAAACTGTTTTGCACAGTGCACAACTGATGGAACTTCCTTTTGCATTCAAAGCATCTGTACATGACTTTAGACTTACCTAGAACAGACACCACAGCAACCGGTGAGGTAACGTAGCGCTTGGTCTTCGCGTTGTAGGCCACACAGCTGTAGTTTCCACTGTTTATTTCCTGTACATTGGTGAGGGTAATGTTGACAGTGGTCTTCTGAGGCATCTCCTGCCCATTAAACATCCACTGGAACTGAGCGGGAGGGTCAGACTGGGCTGAGCATGCGAGGGTTAAGTAAGAGCCTTTCTTAATGAACGAATCTGTTGTATTCTGTGTTATGCTGACTTTCTTTGGGCCATCTAGACAGACAAAGAAAAAAACAGATGATGAAAAAGAGGCACACGCAGAGATTTATTAAAGTGCTTGCAATGAAGCTATGTTTTATCGACATTAAAAAAAAAAAAAAAAAAAAAAGATTGATGTCTTGAAACCTCCCAATCCATTTTTAAAGGCTTAACAAGAAATAACAAAGAATAGAGTTTTCACCAGGAGAACAACATGAAACATTGTGCCATGTTACACTATTTGACATCCCCAATTTTTTTGTAAATTGAAGATTTTTTTTTTTTAAGTAAACAATGAAAGTACTGCAGTAGTACTACTCAAAACATCTAGTATTGATACATTTACTCTATTGCAAGTACTTTTATGCACAGAAAGGTGTGAATTTATGTGAAAACACATATTCAGCTTTGTTGTAAAATCAGGGTTATGGAACATAATTCCACCATTAACAGAAATCCAGCATTTATAATAGGATGCGTGGGGCACAAACTAACGCGAGGTTAATTGTAACACACGTGGTTTAAATATTTCCACACATGCTAGCATAACCACATTAACAGTATTTACTTGTTGCCATGGCAACAGAGGAAAAAGTGCACCAAAATTTAAAAGCTTTTTGATGATGTCGCTGAATGTTCATTTTACCACAGTGAAATTAAATTTCTGGCTGAAGTAAATTTTTCTTCTCAGTTTTTAGTATTCATTTAAAATGAGACAAATCTGATATTATTTTAATTGCCAATCTGTTGTTTATCAGTTTAGATAGTTTATTAATGCGTGCCAAGTCAGCAGAAGACACTAACCACTTTTATATTCCAGTCGCGCTGATGGATAACGTTGTAACACTGCGTTACAATCAACCACGCTATATTAAACTACGCTATTCTATGACATTAGCCATATAATTTTCTCTGTTTACTTTTATGGATTTTAAAAAGAAACCACAAGAAACAGGTAAATAAAGACTCACAATTGATGTTTAATGTTGAGAAATTAATATTTCAAGAAATGTAAAGCATTTTGGCTTGTTTATGTGTCTCGTGTTCTATGAGAGCTGTGTTTGGAGGCAGGGGGAGTGTTTTTTTGAATGTCTGAATGTGTTTTATCTATTAGCGCACATTGTTTTGAAATACCGATTATAAATTATACACAACCATCCTTGCCAAAAAACTGGAAAAGATTCTCCCCCGGCTAATACATAACGATCAGACTGGGTTTATCTCTCAAAGACAAACTCATTATAACATTAGACGATCTCTGCATATATTAAGTCATATTCAAGAGGACAAAATTGAAGCTCTTTTAATTAGTTTAGATGTGGAAAAGGTTTTTGATTCCATAAGTTGGCCTTTTTTTATATAAAGCTCTTGAAAGATTTGGCATGCACAAAACTTTTGTTAGGGGCATCCGTACGCTATATGTGACTCAGTGCCGAGTTTGGACCGGCTTGCTCCCTGAACCTCTTCCCGTAAGTATGATTAATAAATGATGATTGTATTTTCTAGCGATCGTTCAAAATATGTAGTTATGTAGTGTATTAACAAGATAACAAAGGCCAAGAATGCTGCACTGGTCTCTTCAGTAAATCAACGGTGCTCTTTGGATATTTGGAGGTAAATATCAGCTGAAAGACGAAATATTCCAAGGCACTCGTGTAGAAAAAAAGCCTTTAATAGACTGGGCTAAATCATTAAAACAATTAAAAGTGTAGATCTGCGTGTTTCGGAAGAAGGCTGTGTAGCCGAAACACGTAGAACTACACTTTTATTTGTTTTAATGATTTAGCCCAGTCTATTAAAGGCTTTTTTTTCTACACGAGTGCCTTGGAATATTTCGTCTTTCAGCATGTAGTTGTGTATGTTATGTTGTGTAACAATCCTGCACATGTCTTGCTAACTGACTAACTCACGCTTCTGTAGTTCAGCTGTGGGCTGTAGTCAAAAAATTTGTGATTGATGCAGCTTGACTGTCTGTCTGTCTCATTAGTTGGAGTAATGATAAAGGATGGTGCACGACTTTACACAGTGTAATGCATTATACAGTGTTGAAGTTAACAACATAGAGGTGTGCCCGGTTCGCTTACATAAGCAAATTGCGAGCACTTTCCTTGATCAGCCACTTCGGGTGACTCCGGCTCGAATTGGTAAGGTATCATAAAGGATCAATCATAAAGGACTGCACCATCTGACCAATCACAGCAGTGAGGGTTCACGGAAAGGATGGGGTTTAGAGAGACTGATTCTTCAAACTGCTTCACACGAGTTGTTTTTGAATAATTTAGAAATGAGGTAAAATTAAATCTATTTTTGGAGAAAACCAAAGTGTTTTTTGACCTTGGATACATGTAAACCTGTTTTAGGAGACTCATAAAACAATATTAGCAACCTTTAAAATGGCATAATAGGAGCACTTTAAGTAAAGATCATGCTCCATGAAGATATTTTGTACATTTCCTATCACAAATATATAAAAACTTAATTTCTGATTAGCAATATGCATTGCTAAAACTTCATTTGGACAACTTTAAAGGAGATTTTCTCATCATTTAGATTTTTTTGCAGCCTCAGATTCCAGATTTTCAAATTTAGTTTTAATAAAGGCCTCCCGTAGCGAATCAATGTGTTTTTGTAAGAAAAACATCCATATTTAAAACACAAGAATCACTTTAATCTAGCTTGCGCTAACAGTTAACACGCCCCAGGACAAGGGGCGTGACAGGACTGAAATACCGTCTAAGCTGTTCGCCAATTGCAACGCAGTGAGACAGCTAACCAATCACAACACATTTTTTTTTTGGAAGGCGGGTCTTCGTTAAACCCAGAACTAATCAAGCCTTTTGTGCCAGGCTGGGAGAAATGTATTTTAATAATGTAAATTATGTTAAAAATAATGCGTTTTTCGAACCACCAAGCATGAAAGCATGTTCTAGTACACCCCCAAAACAAAACCAAGACTTTGTAAAAGAGCATAGACCCCTTTAATATTATTATCATTTCCACTCTGCTAAGCTTACATGTATCCTTATTTACATCTTCTTTAGATCTTTGTATAGCTTGAAAGCATGATAACTATAAATTGCCACTACATGTAAAAGTACTATGTTAATGTAATACATTACATTACGTGGGTTTGGAGCAACATGATAATGAGTAAATAATGACAATTTTTAGATGCACAGTTCCTTGAAAGTAAACAGTGTTCATGTATATAGGTCTCGGACTATGTATGTGTGGGTGTGTTCAGACACATACAGCTCACTGTGAGATTGAAGGCAGCACTCCTCCCTGATTTCAATGCATTTTCTGCAGTGCAGTAAATGGGTCCTTGCAGATCTGTTCGGCGAACTTCTGCAACAGTTAGCACATTGCCGACTTGGTTTAGCTTCATGCGTGTGCCATCCACCACCAAAGGAACTGAACCGCTCTTCCACTTGTAGGTAAAGGAGCCTTTGGCAGAGCAGGTAAGAACCACAGTGCTGTTGAACTCAACAGCTTCAGGCAGATTAGATGAAATCATGATGTCAGTTACGGGTTCTGGAGAAAAGAGAAAAAAAAAAAGAAACATCTTACCTCCATCCAGCAACCTCTGAATAACCAAACCTAAGATTTGACAACATACATACATCAAGAAAGTCTTCTATTCAGAACTAAAATCTTTTAACGCTTGTTTTCCAGTCAATTAATGAACGCCTTTAAAATGAACTAGATAAAAAAGTTTGTCAAGACAAACTTTAAATTAGCTTGAGGAAGTCGGAGCAGAAAGTTTAAAAGGTTTAAAAAGTTTAAAGAGTTTAATAAGTTTTTAAAAGTTTTAAGTTTGATGGTTTTCAGTCTGAAATAGTTTGAAGTTTAAAGTCATTTTAAAAGGTTAAAATTTAAATGTTTTGAAGGTAATACAGTCTCAGATAGATAGATAATGATAAGCAAGTTACTAGCATATTTTTAACATGATAAGCAAGTTGCTAACATTTTTCTAATAAAATTAACAAGTTGTTAGCATGTTGCTAGCATGATTAGCAAATTGTTAACATGTTGCTAGCATGTTTTTAACATGATTAGCAAGTTGTTAACATGTTTCTAGCATGATTCTAACATTATTAGTAAACTGCTAGCATGCTTCTAGCATTATTACCAAGTTGTTACTCGTACCAACCATGTTTCTAACATTAGTAAGTTGTTAGCATGTTGCTATCATGTTTATAACATGATTAGAAAGTTGCTAGCATGTTGCTAACATGATTAACAAGTTAACATGTAGCTAACATGTTTCTAACATGATTAGCATGTTGCTATTATGTTTCTAGCACAATTTTTTAGCTTAATTAACATGCTGTTAGCATGATATTAGAATGATTAGCCTGTTACTAACATGATTAGCAAGTTACTAACATGTTGCTAGTCTGTTTCTAACATGATTAACAAGTTGCTAGCATGTTTCTAACATGATTCTAACATAGTTAGCAATCTGATAACATGTTTTTAGCATAATTAGCATGTTGTTAACATGATATTATCATGATTAGCCAGTTAATAACATCTTACTATCATGATAAGCAAGTTACTAGGATGTTGCTAGTCTGTTTTTAACATGATTAGCATGTTGCTAGTATGTTTCTAGCATGATTAGCAAGTTGCTAGCATGTTTTTAGCATTATTAACAGGTTGTTAGCATGATATTAGCATGATTACCAAGTTACTAGCATGTTGCTAGTCTGTTTCTAACATGATTAGCATGTTGTTAGCATGTTATTAGCATGATTAGCCAGTTACTAGCATGTTACTAGCATGATTAGCAAGCTACTAGCATGGCTCTAGTTGTTAGGCTTGGCTAGTGAAAGATAGATAGATAGATAGAAATTTTGATCTCAGAAGAATAATAATATCTGTAAGTTTAAATAGCATTTCAGTAAGTTGGCTTTCTCAAGCCAACTTAACGTTGCAATCATAAGTTTAAAGCAAATGAGTCAGTTTTAAATGAGTTGTCAATACTATGCCCTTGGGTTGATTCAATCATAATCACTCTTCTCTAAAAAAAAAAAAAAAAAAAAAAAAAAAAAAAAAAAAAAAAAAAAAAATTAACTGTTTCTTTTTGTTATTCAGTGCAACTCTGTCTTAAAGAACTGCTATAAAGTTTACTTCATCATGCTTTTAACAAATTTGTGCAGGACTTGAACCTTCAGCCCTTTCTTCATCTGCTCTGACATTCAACCACTAGGCTTCACCAGCCCACTGTCTAGTCACTCACTATATAACTTTGATTGCACTGTATATTCAATACTCACCAAGAACCTCCAGATCAACCTGTCCGGTCAGTTGCTGTCCCTTGTCAGTGACTATAGTGAGAGTATATTCCCCTCCATCCTCCTTCACCAGTGGCCCAAGCTGAAGCTCGAACGTCGTCTTATTGTAGCTGATTCTGCTGGCGTATTTCTCATCAACGTTGTCGGTGTTTGATGGCACAATGCTCGTAAGTATCGGTGCAATTTCTGAACCTTTGTTGAAATTCCATGTTACGATTACAAAATTCGGTGTTAAGGTGATTGTTGTCTTGAAGGTCACATATTTACCTGGTTCAATAAAGTAAGAAGAAATCTAGATTAAAAAAGAAAAAAAAAATGTATCTAAGCATTTCATTCATGGTTTCATTTTTTTAACTAATATTTTCATTTAATGAGTTTAATGATAGCAACAGACTATTGAAAGTATTCAGATACTATTCTTGCACCTTTAATGCATGCGAGTAGCCTACACAACAGGGTTTTTTTTCCGCATGAAAGCAAAATGGCCTTGTTATGCCGCACTGACTTTGATTTGGCAGACATTTTTATAAATAATAATTAATAAATAAATAATCTGTTACATAATTGCTTTCAAATAATATTTTTAAAGAAATAATGGCAAACTACTAAATTACTAACAACACTTCTTTTTTCAGCGTCTCCATTTTCAGTGTTAAAAACATCAAAATATGTTTGAAATTAAAAAACGAAAATACACCGAACAATGGATAAACCATACATCGACTCACCTATAACGCTGTTGATTTTGTTATTGAGAAGCGGACTGGTAAGATGCACAGTGTTGTTGAACTCAACAGCTTCAGGCAGATTAGATGAAATCATGATGTCAGTTACGGGTTCTGGAGAAAAGAGAGAAAAAAAAAAGAAACATCTTACCTCCATCCAACAACCTCTGAATAACCAAACCTAAGATTTGACAACATACATACATCAAGAAAGTCTTCTATTCAGAACTAAAATCTGTTAACGCTTGTTTTCCAGTCAATTAATGAACGCCTTTAAAATGAACTAGATAAAAAAGTTTGTCAAGACAAACTTTAAATTAGCTTGAGGAAGTCGGAGCAGAAAGTTTAAAAGGTTTAAAAAGTTTAAAGAGTTTAATAAGTTTTTAAAAGTTTTAAGTTTGATGGTTTTCAGTCTGAAATAGTTTGAAGTTTAAAGTCATTTTAAAAGGTTAAAATTTAAATGTTTTGAAGGTAATACAGTCTCAGATAGATAGATAATGATAAGCAAGTTACTAGCATATTTTTAACATGATAAGCAAGTTGCTAACATTTTTCTAATAAAATTAACAAGTTGTTAGCATGTTGCTAGCATGATTAGCAAGTTGTTAACATGATGCTAGCATGTTTTTAACATGATTAGCAAGTTGTTAACATGTTTCTAGCATGATTCTAACATTATTAGTAAACTGCTAGCATGCTTCTAGCATTATTACCAAGTTGTTACCATGTTTCTAACATGATTAACAAGTTAACATGTAGCTAACATGTTTCTAACATGATTAGCATGTTGCTATTATGTTTCTAGCACAATTTTTTAGCTTAATTAGCATGCTGTTAGCATGATATTAGAATGATTAGCCTGTTACTAACATGATTAGCAAGTTACTAACATGTTGCTAGTCTGTTTCTAACATGATTAACAAGTTGCTAGCATGTTTCTAGCATGATTCTAACATAGTTAGCAATCTGATAACATGTTTTTAGCATAATTTGCATGTTGTTAACATGATATTATCATGATTAGCCAGTTAATAACATCTTACTATCATGATAAGCAAGTTACTAGGATCTTGCTAGTCTGTTTTTAATATGATTAGCATGTTGCTAGTATGTTTCTAGCATGATTAGCAAGTTGCTAACATGTTTTTAGCATTATTAACAGGTTGTTAGCATGATATTAGCATGATTAGCAAGTTACTAGCATGTTGCTAGTCTGTTTCTAACATGATTAGCATGTTGTTAGCATGTTATTAGCATGATTAGCCAGTTACTAGCATGTTACTAGCATGATTAGCAAGCTACTAGCATGACTCTAGTTGTTAGGCTTGGCTAGTGAAAAAAAAAAAAAAAAAAATTAACTGTTTCTTTTTGTTATTCAGTGCAACTCTGTCTTAAAGAACTGCTATAAAGTTTACTTCATCATGCTTTTAACAAATTTGTGCAGGACTTGAACCTTCAGCCCTTTCTTCATCTGCTCTGACATTCAACCACTAGGCTTCACCAGCCCACTGTCTAGTCACTCACTATATAACTTTGATTGCACTGTATATTCAATACTCACCAAGAACCTCCAGATCAACCTGTCCGGTCAGTTGCTGTCCCTTGTCAGTGACTATAGTGAGAGTATATTCCCCTCCATCCTCCTTCACCAGTGGCCCAAGCTGAAGCTCGAACGTCGTCTTATTGTAGCTGATTCTGCTGGCGTATTTCTCATCAACGTTGTCGGTGTTTGATGGCACAATGCTCGTAAGTATCGGTGCAATTTCTGAACCTTTGTTGAAATTCCATGTTACGATTACAAAATTCGGTGTTAAGGTGATTGTTGTCTTGAAGGTCACATATTTACCTGGTTCAATAAAGTAAGAAGAAATCTAGATTAAAAAAGAAAAAAAAATGTATCTAAGCATTTCATTCATGGTTTCATTTTTTTAAACTAATATTTTCATTTAATGAGTTTAATGATAGCAACAGACTATTGAAAGTATTCAGATACTATTCTTGCACCTTTAATGCATGCGAGTAGCCTACACAACAGGGTTTTTTTTCCGCATGAAAGCAAAATGGCCTTGTTATGCCGCACTGACTTTGATTTGGCAGACATTTTTATAAATAATAATTAATAAATAAATAATCTGTTAAATAATTGCTTTCAAATAATAATTTTAAAGAAATAATGGCAAACTACTAAATTACTAACAACACTTCTTTTTTCAGCGTCTCCATTTTCAGTGTTAAAAACATCAAAATATGTTTTAAATTAAAAAACGAAAATACACTGAACAATGGATAAACCATACAACGACTCACCTATAACGCCGTTGATTTTGTTATTGAGAAGCAGACTGCCCTCGGAATAGCATCCTATAAGAGGAATGATTTTAGTCAGGACTTGATTTTTAATCAGAAGCCAGGATAAACAAACCACACATTACGTCCTTGTGTAGGCTACTGTTTAAAAGAATTTTAGTTTTAGAAATAATATGTTTGTAGCCTACTTGATATTTGTTTTTGGGTTGTTTTTTTTTTTACTTACCAAGAGAAGCAAAAATAAGTAAATGCAGCATGAAGTTATAGAAATCCATATGGAGAGTGAGTCCCTGAAGCGTCAGACAGAAATGTGATACGGTTTCACTTCTCTGCTGAGAAAGTTAAACCCGGCCCTTCAAGCTGTATTCTTTTAATGTCATACAGTGTCTACGGATGACAGATATTTACTGTGCTTCAGTATGGGCAAACACTGCCCCTAGAATTCACATTCATAACTTCAAGTCACCTGCAACATTCTACACTGTAAAAAACAATTTGTTGAGTCAACTTAAAATAATTTGTAACCTGGCTGCCTTAAAATTTTAAGTTCAGTCAACTCAAAAAAAGTTTATTCAACTTGAAATGTTAAATTATACTAAGTGACAACTTAGATATTTGAGTTGAATCAACTTAAAATTTTAAGGCAGCTGGGTTACTTACCCATCTGTGAAGTTTAGCAAACACAAATATCTAAGTTGTTATTTAGTACAACTTAACATTTCAAGTTGAATAAACTTATTTTAGTTGACTGAACTTAAAATGTTAAGGCAGCAGGGGAACTAATTATTTTAAGCTGACTCAACAAATTGTGTTTTTTATTTTTTACAGTGATTTTTGAATGTCAGTTGACATGACAGCCAGTACAAATAATAAATGGCAAATCAGCATTTGGAAAAGGCAGCTCCAGTAGCTATCAAATCACTTTTCACTGCTGTGTCTTCTTCGTTGTCTTCTGTAATGCGCCAAACAGCGCGAATCTGTTTATAAATTGGAACATTATGTATTGCGCATGCTCAGTTTTACATCAATAAGCTCCACTGTAGGCTGCACTCAGGGTTTACATGACCCTTTAACTAGAAGAAAAAAGTTAAAAACGTGTAAAAACGCAAATACGTGTTTAAGATCTGTAATTCTTTCTTTCTGTCAAACACAAAAGAACACATTTTGAGAATATGCCACAAGTCCAAACAACAGCCTACAAGTCAGTGGTGTCCAGTGTTGTTTGGACATCGACGTTGTTCAAACTTCTTTTGTGTGCAGAAAAAAAATAAGCCAGGTTTGGAATGACATGAAGGTGAGCAAACAATGACATTATTTTATTTTGGGGTGAGCTACTGCTTCAATACAGTGCCAGCATACTGGTTTGAGACCAAGGATTCATGACTGAGCCAGTAAAGTCAATGTGCTGTTATGCATAAAAAACAAAACAAAATCCACTTTCACCACTAGATGGAGGCATACACATGCTCCAGAACAGCCAAAAAGCTAAGCTAATCTTAGTCAAGGAACATGCCACAGCAGTGTTATGAAGCAATTTGTAGGGCCAAAAAATGTGTTTGCCACAAACTTTCGCAGAATCTCACCCAAACTAAAAGTAATATGACAGCTTTATGTGAGAAACAGACTGGTATTTGTAATCATTAGATAATCAGCTTTAATGTTAATAAAAATGATCAAACCTGTGCACTGTTTTTGCTTGTTAAAATTCCTCTGGTCATTCCTGTATATATTTAAAAAAAAAAATAGTAATTCTTATAATGTATATTCTTACAATTTTAGTGCATTTAGAAAAAAAAAAAAAAAGACAAAACGAAAAACAACTGTGTAGCTTTTTCGTACCAAGTGTAAAATTTATATTTTAGCCTTCAGCTCATGTAGTAGATGTCATCCTGTTGTGTTTGACCCTGGTTGTTGTTTTGCTAAAATATGAAAGACAGTGTCTCAAGAATGAGAGGAGGTGATATCTCCAGAATTTATAAACACTCACAGTGCTGTTAGTCTTCATATCAGAGCTGTTCCATCTGAAGGACAGATCAAGGGTTTAAAAATACAACTATTACTGTCATTATGACGAAGTTTCTGTGTTTGTTTTTATTATGGAAAGACGAGGAGGCACCAAAGTGTTCTCATACTGGCACCCAGTACCCTGTACACTGTCTTTAAAATAACTGAAAAACACCATAACATGAACAGAAAAAATGGTTAGATAAAATATAAAATGTGGTCACTTGAATTCAGGAGAATTCATGTTCATATATTCAAAAAATATACTAAATATCAGTTTTAAAGGGATGTTAGTCATGCATCATTACTGCTACTGTTTGTAAAGGGTTAATTATTTACATAGAAAATGTAAAATGTAGTTTTGAAATGTAGATTTTTAAAATCATGTCATTTTTATAAAGGTTTTAAAATGTTCAACCAACAACTTGCATAATTATTAATTTGTAAAAAATAAGTTCTTAAGGCCTGTATAATAACCATAACTTAATAAAACTTAATAACATAATAAAAGTGTTTTATTAATCTTTCATACAGAAGAATTATATATTTGTAATCACTCTCAGAACAATTTTTTTTCCCACTCATTAACAATAACATTTACAGGCATCCAAGTTTAACCCTTGTGTTACTTAACAAAAATGACCATGTCAAAAAACGGACTAAATATTAATATTTTCATTGAGATAGACGTAGACATTTAACCAACATCAGACCTGATCACAACTACCAAAAAAGGATTATTTTTTTTTGAAAAAACAATGAAAATATATGTATAATGCATATGTATGTATATATATACACACACACACACATATACATACATATATATACACACACACACACACACACACACATATATATATATATATATATATATACACATACACACATATATACACATATATACAGGGGTTGGACAGTGAAACTGAAACACCTGGGTTTAGACCACAATTAGTATGCCGTTTGGCCTCCTTTTGCAGCCAATACAGCATTATTTCATCTTGGGAATGACAAATACAAGTCCTGCACAGTAGCCCGAAGGATTTTGAGCCATTCCTTTCGCAGAACAGTGGCCAGGTCACTATGTGATGTTGGTGTATGAAAACATTTCCTGACTCGCTCCTCCAAAACACCCCAAAGTGGCTCAATAATATTCAGATCTGGTGACTGTGCAGGCCATGGGAGATGTTTAACTTTACTTTCATGTTCATCAAATCACTCTTGTCACCAGTCTTGCTGTGTGTATTGGTGCATTATCATCCTAATACACGGCACCACCTTCAGGGTACAATGTTTGAGCTATTGGGTGCACATAGTCAACCTTCACACTCTGCTCTTATTGGTGGAATGTGCGATCAGTAAAGACTGGCCGCCAGGCTGCATAAATATAGCCATGAAACCTCCAACACTATATTGGCCAGTGTTTCAGTTTCATTGTCCAACCCCTATATATATATATATATATATATATATATATATACACACATACATACATACATACATACATATACATATACACACACACACACATATATATATATATATATACACACACATACTATGCTAAGCACTGAGTATTGTGGGTTTTTAGAGTCTTGGATAATATTTTTTTGTGCGGTGTCAAAAAAAAAAAAAAAAAAAAAAAAAAAAAAAAAGATAAAATTGTTATTATTATATATAATTATTTGTCAGTACACATACAAACCACATTCTGATAAACACCCACACAACTATATGAATGTAATTTCAATTCGATTGCCAGAAATGGTGAAAAAGTGAGTATTTGCTCCATAGGCACAACCTAAGATAATTGTGCTATCAGGTGCAAACAGTAAAAATGTTAAAGGGGTCATCGGATGCCCATTTTCCACAAGTCCATATTATTCCTTAGGGTATTAATGAAAAGTCTGTAATATACTTTGGTTAAAAATTCTCAATGGTAGTGTAAAACAACACCATTTTTACCTTGTCAAAATGACGTCTGCAAAAATCAACCCATTCTGATGGATTGCTCCTTTAAATGCAAATGAGCTCTGCTCGCCCTGCCCCTCTCTTCTCTCTGTGGAGTGACGAGACTGTTTACTTTAGCCGCATTTAGCGCGTTTAGCTGTGAAACTTGCTAAATATCACGTTATTAGGAAAGGTGATTCATAAAAAAACCCTTATACTTACTTCTGCTATAAGTGAAGCTGGATCATGAATGATTTGCACAAACATAGACTTTATTATATACAGCATTTATGTAGATCGGGAGGTGCATTCCCTTCACAAATAAACATAATCCACTGTATCTTTAGCTGCTCAGATGTCGGGAGTAAATGACGACCACTGTGTTCATTATTACATCCAGCAACACAACACCTCAACCGGAAATATTCTTGTCTAACTTACATCCCTGCCCGGCATCGAAACAGTGGAGGTCAGACTGTTACAGCCGATCTGAGGTAAGACGCTCATGTCAATCAACTATTGTGGGAGCGGCCTCTATCAGTGTGATGCCACATCGACAGGCATCTGAGAATGGCTCGATTTCACATGCAATCACTGCATGGATTTTTATCATTATAGGGCAGATTTGTACATACACTGCGAACACACATCAATGTACAAACAACATGTAAAAGTGAACTTTGCATCCGATGACCCCTTAAAAGGCATGCCAACAAAATGGAAGCCTATTTACAAAGAATACATGGTTTTATGCTTAAATGGCACTGATATTAATAGTTGTTGTAATGGGTTTTAATAGGGACTATTTTGTCCAATAGGTCACTAGGGTGAAATATTAACAAAAACTCAAATGCAAATGAGCTGCTGCTCCCCGCCCCCCCTTTTCCAGAATAGGACTGTGCCTTTACAGCTCGTACCTCAGATACTCCACTAAAAACATCAGTTTGTTTTGGATTATCATCTCTAGCACACTGAAACCATGCATTTTAAAGTCATATCAGTTTTAATGTCTGATATAGGGTTTTCTGAGCGCACACATCCAAAGCATGTGCACAGAAAGCGTCTGTCATACAGCATTTGAGTACTAAACTAAGTTCTCTTTCATGTCCTACTGCACTTAAACTGTCAAATACATTGATTAAGGGGTTGTCATATTATAATAAGATGCCTTTTTTTACATCGGGAGGAGCGAAATCTGAGCGGCTCGTTTTTTTTCACAAGCTTGCAGAGAAAGGCTTACCAAAACAAAGTTACTGAGTTGTCCTTTTTCACATTATCTGGGTTGGTAGATGCACTGGGGACCTGACTATAGCACATAAACATGAAAAAAAGTCAGATTTTCATGATATGTCAACTTAAATGTGTCATTCATGTGCTTAGTACAGATGTTGCAGAATGAGGTACAAATTTTTAAATCCCAACTGTTAAATATGAGCAAATAATGTGTATAGGTGTATTTACCTATTAAACTAACCTGCAGGAGGTGCTGTAGGCTCTCTGGTTTCTCCAGGTTGCCATTCATTCATACTACCTACAGACAAAAACCAACACATATCAGCATGCTACCATTTCAGTATAAAGCGTATGAATAAGAAACAAAGCCACTTAGCACTTGAGACTAGCTTAGCTTTTGTGTTTCATAAATAATTATCATGAACAGTTACAGAAAAACCACACATTTTACCCGTCTGACAACAGCCAACCTCAACAGTAAAGTAAGTGATTGCTAAGTGCATAACCTTTGTCCTTAATGGAAAGCTTTAAACTATAATGGACACTAGTGCAATCTATGACCATATTCGCTGTGAGAATAAATTAAGCTGTCTCATTCTAATGGAGGCTAACGTTAGTCCCTCATAAAACATTGATTTAACCTCCCAACCATGGCCAAACAAATCGAAAGCTGTCTGGCATGTGGGCAGCGAAGCCTTTTGAAACTCAACTTATTAAATGTCAGACCATACTTACCAATATGGGATTTTCCTGCCACTGATTTGTCGCACTTTTGATCACTCAGAGATCTATATCTGTATGGAAAACACTGTTACTGGCATACAGGCTGATTGCTGTGACCTACAATATAAAACTGTGCCAAACCAAACTTTCAGTACTATATTAAGTGTTTTGCTTCTCACCAATAAACCACACTGTGCCTGCAAAAATGAAGGCTGTTTGCATGGCAGACCAAAGCGTGTGAGAAATGGTATTGTGGGCAGCAGTGGAGGAAGTTACGATTTTGTGCAACAGATTGATATACACAAGCCACTCTTTACATATGGAGATAACAAAATACCAAAGCTGCCAGTTATAAAATTTCGCTTTTTTTTTTATGAACCAGCGTTGAGGTTAAATTATGTCAGATTTAATCAGTGAGTCTTTCGTGTGGTTAAATGGCATGCAAATTTGGATCCATATTTGTCAACCATTTTTATGTGATTGTTTAATAACTTTTGCCGTAATCTAATGTTAATTTAGAGAGACCGCTCTACATTGAAAAAAAGTTAACTATCTATCATTAAAGAGTGCTTTTCTGTAATACAGTCCAACTTTTAATATATATATAATATATATAATACTAATTTAAGAGACAGCTCTAGATTACAACAAAAGTTTTAACCCCATTAGGAACACTATTTCCTATAGTGCTTTTCTGTAATAGTCTCCTTTCTATTACTATAAAAAAATGAATAAAAAATATATTTCATAATATATTATATTGTAGTGATGTCTAAATATATTCATATTTTTAAATTATTTAATTTTTAATTTGTTAATTAAAAAACGGTTGTCAGTTAATATGAGTTAGTTTTATGGTAAACAACTTTTGCCACAATTTAATGCTAATATAGAAAGACAGCTCTAGATTATGACAAAAGATGTAACCCTTTAAAGTGCTCTATTTCTCAGAGTTGGGCAAATAAATAAATTAATTAATTAATTAATTAATTTTATCCATGCTGCATACTATATTTGAATGCTTAAATTCATTTTTATATTTTATTATTATTATTATTATTATTATTATTAATATATATTTTTTATATTTTTAAAATCATATTCTTTTTTTTTTTTTTTAATATTAACTATTTACCAATTTTCTGCACTATTAAAGGATTAGGTCACTTCACTAGTAAAAGGATTAGGTCACTTCACTATTTAAGGATTAGGTCACTTCCAGAATAGAAATTTCCTGCTGATTTACTCACCCCCATGTCATCCAAGACATTCAAGCATTTGACAAGACAAGCAAAAGACAAGCATTTGTGGTTAAAATGTTTTTAAATGTTTATCTATTTTATTATTTTTCGTTTAAAGAAAATGGCTGATTGCACTAGATAAAATTCCTTATTCCTCAGCCGATATCGTGTAGAGCCCTTTGAAGCTGCATTCAAACTGCAATTTGGACCTTCAACCCATTGATCCCCATTGAAGTCCACTATATAGAGAAAAATCCCAGGATGTTTTTCTGAAGAAAGAAAGACATGAACATGTTAGATGACACTGGGGTGAGTAAATTATCAGGATTTTTTCTTTCTTTGAAGTTAACGAATTCTTTAATCGACATGAAAAGTGCTGCGCACGTATGAAAATTTCATTGAAAACCTCAGAGGATGAGTAACAGTTACTAGACGTCAACATATATCCAAAAAAAAAAAAAACAGAAGTCCACCTCCTCTGCCTTGACTCAACATTAATTACATCTATTTTTATAGAGAAGTGCTTAGACATCAGTTCATGACCTGCTCTCCAACACCACCTTCTTTATATACCACATCTTACAATATAGGTCATAGGTGACTGTGGTGACGTTCAGTTGCAGCTGACAAATTACTGGTGTCAGTTTCCTGTGACAAACACACAGCTACAGTACAGTTTAAAGTCATACAACACATATAACACATACCAGCTAAAATACAGCAAAGGCGTAACGCAAGCGTGCTGTCATTAGGGCGAGTCACGGCTGCGCTGGGAAACATTACGCAATGGTCTCGAGAACCGTTGAAGGCATTTACCTTTCAAATGACTAGATTATACCTGCCATTTACATGACTAGTACATATGATCACGAGCGCTTTATTTCACAAACAGCATTTACTTCTTTAGAATTCTTTTAGAATCCTTCACATTGCACTGGATAACATCAGATGCAGACTTATGATGTTTCAAAATTATCTGTCCACAAGATCAAAACATTCTCTATGAATCAGTCATTCCATACAATGCTTTCCAAAGAAAAGCAAGTTCTTTCAGTACCAGGTCGCATAGCTGATGCATGATGGTTGTTTTGTTTTGTGCTGCACTATGGTGCTGCTCAGGGTGCGATTTGTGAAAACGTTTTTCTTACTTCCGTAAGGCTATAGCCTAAGTAACCCAATGTTATTGTAATCTGTTAACAACGCACATTATAAAGCCATCTTTTTAGGCAAGTACCAGATAATGAGTGTTTTTTAATACAAGTTATTTTTATGTTAAATAACTTTTGCCATAATCTAATGCTAATTTAGAAAGGCAGCTCTAGATTACGACAAAGATTAAACTCTTTAAGTGCTTTATTTCTCAGAGTTGGGCAAATAAATAAATAAAAATTACATTTTATCCATGCTGCATACTTTATTTTAATGCTTAAATTCACTTTTATATTTAATTTAAATTAAATTAAATTAATTTTTATTTTTATTTATTTTTTATTTTTTTAAATCAAATTCCTTTTTTTAGTATGAACTATTTAGCAATTTCCTTACTATTAAAGGAATAGTTCACTTCCAGAATAAAAATTTCCTGTTAATTTACTCAGTGAGTCTTTTTAATATGACAATGTTTTTCATACAACAGAAACTGTCTCTACCGTGATCACAATTTAATAAAAACATTGCAAGTTAGGCCTATTAATTGTAATGATTTTATTTCCACTGTTATTCAAACAATGAATATATTACATAGAGAAAGCAAGCAAACAACACAGTATCAACTGAGTTTTTTCATTTAAATCGGACTTCGGAGCGGGTTTTCGATATGTTTTTTATTCCCACTGGGAATAAGAACAATTCAGTAGAAGCAGGGATGCATAGACTAGAGGGGTGGGGGAAATCTCCCAATTCCCCCGGCAAATCGCACCCTGATGCTGCTTGCATGGTGATAAAAAATTAGGGGTCGATGATTATTGGCGCCGATATTAAGCATTTTTATGGTTATCGGTATCAGTCATTTAAAAACAATCTATTGTCTAATTGTCTAACTAACATCCCTACTCCCGCATCAAAACATGGAGGTTGGACTGTTCCAACTGATCTGAGGTAAGATGCTCATGTCAATCAACTATTGTATGAGCGGCCTCTGTGGGTGTGATGCCACAACGACAGTCATCTGAGAATGGCTCGATTTGAAAAAGGATATTATTTTTACAGATTAATTAAAAACTACTGCATGGATTTTTATCATTATAGGGTAGATTTGTACATACACTGCCAACATACATTAATGTTCAAACAACATGTAAAGTGAACTTAGCATCCATGACCCCTTTAAACAATAGTTGAGTTGAATAAAATTACCCAAAAGGCTTTTTTTTTTTTTTTTTTTTTGAGTGAAGGTGGCCATTTTTGACCACTAGGAGTACAAGCTTGACTATTTCATTTTTTGTTCATTTTCATTTTTTGTTCATTTTTTGAAAAAAAAAAAAAAAAAAAAAAAAAAAATCTAAACACATTCAAAATACCCAAAAGGCACCAGAGGGTTAACCTACATATTAAAGCCAAAGCAGCTTCCATTGAAGTGCAGCACTTAAACCACTACACGCATGGAAGGAGAAAACACAACAGGCCCACAGGGAGTCTGTGAATCACACTGTCTTGTTTACTGAGCTAATGGGTTAAAGAGTAAAGGAGTGATCGATAATTGGGAGTATGCTTTCAGTTCTGAGAAAACAGCCATGTGCTTCTCTGTCTGGTGAAACAGGCACAAACACATATATATTAAGAAACAGAATTTGTGTGGTTTTACACAATACGTACATTTTCCCGCAAATTGAAAGAATACCGGAAACTCTAGTATGTCGTGCATACATGTCATACACGATGTGTTCATTGCATCGACACGTAATTGTCTAAGTACACACAACGAAGTCCCGCCTCTGCTGTAGGGTGTCTCATTTTGTTTATTGCTAGTGTAAGAGAGCTGCGTGTCCTCTACTGTTGCATTCCTAAGTAATTACCGACAGCGTGTCCCGTCCTGCTGCCGCCTGTACAGCACACCAATCATCTTATGGAAAAGATGCTCTATCTACATTAAGCTTTTAGGCTGCATCTACTATTACCGCTTCAGTTCGGAAATCAGTGAGAGGTTTATTAAATTGGCCTTAAGAGCAGACATTGAAAACACACAATAACAAACCATGAATATACCAACACCTCAAATACACACCTAAAAAACAAGAAACTATATTTTGCTTAAAGGATGTAGATAATCTAATGTTTTATATATATATATATATGTTGTGATATTCACTTAAGCACATTTTCACCCCTAATTCTCACTGGTAATTACAAAACTTTACAATTATTATTATTATTATTATTATTACTAAAACAAATACTATTAAATAATAATATTTATATATAGTAATTTAGTAAGATACTAATTATTATTTATATTTATATAAAATTCTAAGTAAAGTAAAAAAGTAAAGTACTAAATATTTATACTATCTATCTATCTATCTATCTATCTATGCAAATATAATTCATGTGTTCTTTTGATTTTTAGGATGACCTACATTACTATTGTGGTGTTTAAGATGGGTTTGTGTATATTTATATAATATAAACACACAAATATAATGCCAAATATATTTTTTTTTATTATTTTTGGGATTAAACATGACCTGCATTATATGTAAAATATTCTTTCATTTTAATATTAATATATGAATTACTATCTGTCTATCAATTTATCTATCGTTTATCTATTTATGAAAATATAATTTTTTTCTTTTGATTTTTAGGATGACCTACATTATTATTGTGAGGTTTAAGATGGGTGTAGATGTATTTATATAATATAAACATGCAAATATAATGCAAAACACTTTTTTTAAATTGTGTTTGGGAATAAACATGACCTACATTATATGCAAAATATTCATTCATTTTAATATTAATATATTAATTAATATCTATCTATCAATCTATTTATCTATGCAAATATAATGAAAATATACTTTGTTTTATTTTGATTTTTAGGATGACCTACATTATTATTGTGAGGTGTAAGATGGGTTTAGGTATATTTATATAATATAAACAAATATGACGTTAAATATTTTTACAATTATTTTTGTGATGAAACATGACCTACATTATATGTAAAATATTCATTCATTTTAATATATTACTTACTATCTATTCATCTATCTATCTATCTATCTATGAAAGTATAACAAAAATATAATTTATGTTTTCTTCTGATTTTTAGGATGACGTACATTATTATTGTGGATGGGTTTAGGTATATTAAAAAATAAATAAATAAAATAAAATTATCTGGAAAAAAAACAAAAACCTGAACAGCTATATTTAAATGGACCTTTTCGATATCCTCTAGATTTATATTTTATTATATGCAATAAAAAATTTTCATTTTCATTATTCAAAACAGTTTTTCTTCTTATTTTTGAGGTTTCGTGCATTCGTTCCAATAGCTGTCTGTGGTGTGGCTGTGGTTTCTACCACATAAAAGGATAAAGGGAGGAGGTTTGAATACTTGCAAGGACTGAAAGTTTTTCTGGACAACACTGTCAGCTGGTTTTTGATAGGTGTCCCACCTGAGGGAGGTCCTGTCAGATTTGATTATAAACTAGGGATGCTTTGGGATGAATGTCAGTTCTGCAAATCAACTACGCCTAATTAAGCCGCTGATAGAGCCCTTTTTTAAAAACCACTGTGCAGTGTTGTTTGTAGAGCTTTCACTATCACGATGAGTGTCCTCACTTGAGTTCATCGTAGTGATGCTGTTTGAATAGTGGCTTTAGAGCACTACAACACAAGAGCACATAATCACTAGGCTTATGGATATTTTATGGAGAAATGACTATTTGGCATGATTCATCAAGCTCACACCTAAAGCTTGATCCTTGGATGTTTCTGAAGGATGCACATTCCATTTCAAAGCATTCGCAAAAAATATAGCACAAATTCAGAGGAGACGCCAAGCTATTTTGACGCAAAAATGAAATTTTACTTGACTTTTGAAGTATTTTGTATTTAGTAGTATTTTGCTTAGTTGTTGTATTGTTTTCTTTTGCATAATTTAACATGAACACCACAGGATTTCAAACCCTACAACTGAATACCCAAAATAAGAAATGCTGAATTTTCATAAATGGAGATGACTAAAATGTTTTACGGACTTAAGCATGGATGCACCATTTCCAGTAAATCTGCTGATCTATTTAATCCAGTATTTAAGATCATTACACATAAACTAGCATATAAAAATGAGTCAGCTTCCTTTCGGAGCTGTTCAGTTACGACATCCAGAATGCACTGGTTCCATCACAAAAGGGTTATTAATAAAGCAAGGTCTGTTTTTAATATAAACTTTATCAAGTTGATAAATAAGGACTACATCTACTATAAGAATGTCAGTTTCCAGGTTTAACAAATTTACATAGCAAATGTTTTCAAAGCACACTACTGTTTAGAAAATTCACGTATGAGGATTTACAGTGTGTAATTTCTGCTGTAAAACTAAGTGAGAAAATATCCAAGTAATTTTAACCACAGACCTTGTTTAACTCATAAATCATAAGTCGTTGATCTAAAAACCCATTAGACATTCCTGAGGGAATCCATAGCTCGAAAATGCTAGTTCACTTCCAGATCTCATGCAGAAAAAAATTGTGCGTATATATAATTTAGATTTTTTTTTTTCTGGCCAAAATTTTAAATATATGCGAAATATATTCTGTAAACAGTGAAGCTCAATTAAAATATTTATTTAAAATAAAAATAGATTTAGTTTCAACGTTCATATACCAAAATATATTTCAAAATGTATTTCAGGGGGAGGAACATACATTTCCAGTCAGACTTCTAGGCTTTATTCATTATTTATTTTTATTCAAATCTGTTATATGTTCACACGTGTTTAGGCACATTAACACCAAGAACGATAACTATAAAAATAACTATAATAGCATTTGTTTATTCTAAGCGCAGGATCATCTCCCACTTTAAATTGTTAAGCTCATTAAAGCAAGACTGACTCTGATTAACACTCAAAGTTTTTATCATCATCAGCTGGAAAAAAAAAAAACATTCTGAAATCGATTCCAGTAATTTGTCATTAAAGCTGTGATGTGGACTCTTTAATTTAATATTGAGAATGATTTTCAGAACTATATCTTTATTGTTATGTTTGTACATTCTAAAAATGCTGGGTTAAAAACTTGGCAACCCAGCTCTAGGTAAATATTGGACAGATCACATGCTGGGTTATTTTGACCCAGATTGATGGATTTTATATATTAACCCATTTGCTGAATTGTTTTGTGACATGGTGCAGTAGGCTGTTTCAGTGTATGAAATGACTTCACAACTTATATTCATGTCTGAAAAGATACAAAAGCAGCTTTACCTCGTGCCATCTTGTCTGTCCGACATTTCAACCAGTCACACACATAGCACAACTACAGTTACAATAATGGCACATTAGATCAGTAGTGCTCCTTTCATAGTCAGTGGAATGCATGGAAACTTTGTTACCTACAGTATAACAGCGAAGTCACGTCATATTTCAGCCCTGGTCGAGCATTTTTTTTTAGTCGGAGGTGAAACTTCCATTGTGGCGCAGACACATCATTTGTTTTGAGTGTAGATCCGGTGCAGGCTAGCGTTCCAAGCAGACGTTGGCTGGGACGTACATTTCAACAAAAAAGGAAATATGTGAGACTACAGACATTTTCCTATATATACAGTAATCATTTAATAGGAATACATTGTAATGCATACCTTAATTTTATTCAGGAAGTTTCCCGTCAGTCAATATTTCTCTCAGGTCAGAACACAAAATGACCACTCACATATGTATCCAACTTTAACTGGTTTTGCGCAGACTACCCAACATTGGGTTACACTGATCCAGCGCTGGGTAGGTGACGGGGTTCATCATTTGCATTTACAGTAAAAATGGCCAAGCAGCTGCATTACACAAAAACTAGGTTTTTCTGAGTAAAACTCAATAAAATGACCCAACAGGCTGAGCCCAGCATATGGGTAAAAAAAAAAAAATAATAATAATAATAACCCAGGATTTCTTTTTAGAGTGCAGAAAAAACTACCCAGCACCTGGGTAAAAATAATAAAAATGACCCAATAAAATGACCCAACAGGCTGTGCCCAGCATTCGGGTTAAAAAAAAATAGCCCAACATTTTTAGTGTCCAGAAAAACAACCCAGCACTTGGGTACAAAAATAAAAAATAAAAATAACCCAATAAAATTATCCAACAGGCTGAACACAGCGTTTTTTTTAGAGTGCAGAAAAACTACGCAGCACCTGGGTAAAAAATAATAAAAATAACCCAATAAAAAGACCCAACAGGCTTTGCCCAGCATTTAGGTTAAAAAAAAAAAATTTTAGTGTCCAGAAAAACTACCCAGCACCTGGGTAATGATGTTAAAAATAACCCTATAAAATGACCCAACAGGCTGAGCCCAGCATATGAGTTAAAAGTTTACTCAAAAAAACAAAACAAAAAAAAAAAAAAATAATAATAATAATAATAATAAAATAATAATAATAAAATAAAAAAATAATAATAATTTAATTTAAAATAACCCAATAAAATTACCCAACAGGCTGAACCCAGCATTTGGGTTAAAAAAAAATAATAATAATAATAACCCAGCATTTTTTTAAAGAGTGCAGAAAAAATATGTAGCACCTGTGTAAAAATAATAAAAACCCAATAAAATGACCCAACAGGCTGGACCCAGCATTTGGGTTAAAAAAAAAAAAAAAAAAAAATAAGCCAGCATTTTTAGAGTGCAGAACTACCCAGCATTTGGGTAAAAAAACAAAAAAAAAAAAAAACAACTCGATTAATAAGTTCATGAGTTTGTGGGCAGGGCTATTTGTTTGAAATCATGCACACACATAATCAAACGTGATACAGCCGACGCAGTATGTACGGAGGTATGTAAGGAAATAACAGCACTCTCGTGCTGATGATTTATTGATCCTGTCCAGTTTGCTAACTTAACGACACTTGTGAAAGTGAACGGGACCGTCTCTCTGTGTCAGAGGAACAAGTTTCCGCGCTCCTCTTCTCGGCGGGAAGTCAATGCATGTTCAAACAAATTGTGCCGTATATCACATGCTGAGCACATACATATAAGGAGCGCTTACAATACTCGTACAAACCCGCCTAAGGTTTTATAAGCTGAAAATTAAACGAGCAAACCTGAAATTAACCCAGATGGGTTACTATGTCAATTCTAATCCTATATAGGCCTACTATTTTCCAATTGACGCATCTAATCACTTACTGTTTGCTGTTCATAAAAACTGCTATTATAGTGGTTAAAAATGGGTCATTTTAAATATAGAAGCATTTTCTGTAGATTATTATACATTTGGTGAGTTATTTATCTGTTTTTATCTATTTATCTGGTGAGTTTATCTGTTCTTACAGGTACAGTTCACCCAAAAAAGAAGTGTGTGTATGTGTATGCATGTATATATATGTATATACACACATATTGTTTCTGCAGGTCTTCAAAAGTATTACTCCACCCTTCACAAATTAAGGCCCTAAAGGTCTCAAATTCATAAAGTCATGCCACTAAATGTTGCAAAACATTGGATAAAACAAAAAACCAAACAACACACACATTTAATTGAGATGATGCAAATTGAAGATATAAAGTCTTGTTTTCTGAGAAATCTACTAAAATTAAAGCAAAACAAATATCTGGGCCAATGGGGTCAAAAAAATAAACTTTTTTTCTTTTTTTTCTTTTTAAGTCAGCTCCTCATTTCAGAAATATGTTTTATTATAAAAACTCAACTGAACAATTTAACTGGCTAGGTAAAAGTTAACTAATTATGCAATTGTAAGCTGTTTAATAAAATAACTAATGCGTTTAATCAGGACAGAAGTAACGCAGTTATGTACTAAGAAAACTACTCCTTGGCATCTACCAAAAGTAATGACAGCCTTTGGGACTTGCACAAGCAAGTTGGCGAAACGTTTCGACAGTGGAATTCAAAAAACACACAACAATACTGTCATGCACCTCCTCCTGTCTGTTTCTCACACATGCATGCGAAGGAGCCACTATAGGTAAATTACTGGTTCACACAGAACACTGCAGACAAACAGGTTTGTAACTTAAATGGAAGAAAGTCTCCTCCCCTAAAAGCTTGACTCAGAGGAGGCAGAGAGACTGATACGGCAGAGACACAATGAGAGCGTGTCAGGGGAGGGGAGGCATTGTGTGAAGCCCAGGACAAGAGAGGGGCGAGAAGGTAAAAACCCGAAATACTTCATTCTGAAGCCTCAGGCTGTTTACTGAACCATGAGCAGGGATGGTGAAATACGGTGACCGTACACAAACATATGCAGACCACGCACATAACCTGAAACATACTGTACTATCAAGCACGGGATGATTTGTATGGGTGGGTCTGGGATAAATGTACAGACTCCAATAGAAAGGACCTAAGTGAGGCCTTTTTTCATACCAAGTTGTCACCTTCCTGACCACATCACAGAATGGGATTTTTGGCATTTATTTTATTGGATCAGTAAACGCTTCTAATCTCATTTGTGGACATGCAAATAGACTTCAAATGCAGACAACACCCATGACAAAAATGTACCATGGTAACAATATAGAGTAAACTAAAACACCAGTTAGTACATTTCAAATCACTACTGCTAATTGAAAAGAGCACACATTTTAAAGATGATTTTCCGAAGTTGTAAATAAAACAAGATTACTGAAGAAAATTTAACCACACACACACATATACAGGTAGATAGCAAACCCCAATGTTTTTGTAGTGACATATCTATAGTATTTTGCTATAAACTGTGGTTACCATGGCATTTTTTCACTATTCAGAATAAAAAAGAAACCTGTTTAACCAACATACTGTACAAACAAACTCATTCAGTCCTGTGCCACATTGGATTATATTTCTGAGAGGATGAATAATTGTGCTTCATGGCAAGTGGGAAAGCAGTCATGCATACTTTAGGTTACAGCACACACTCAGTGTATCATTCAGGGAGTGTTGGAGAAACACCAAAAGCCTCAACAGAACGGCAGGCGTGGCACTCGCAATTCACAAATGAGCCGTTGTGACAGTGACTAAACACACATTTGTTTCTTTTTTGACATTTACATTTACTGAATGGGTGCACACAGTCACACATTCACACATTCACGTCGCCTACGGTGAAGGTATTAAGTACACCTAGCAGATTGCGGCTTCAAGGATCTTTCTGTTGACTTAAGGCCAATGGACCCGCTCAACTGGTCACATATGAAAGGAGACCTGTGCAATTCAATACAGCTCTTTCACACCTGCCCAAGAATAGTAATATTAACATCCACAAAGTGCACAAACTGCACAAAACATCCTGATGGTAAACACTGTAATTAATTGGTTATACGTACAGTATATACACATTTAACCTTTACAATCTTCCATGAAAATGAACTGAAAAATCTTTGTAGTGCAGGATGAATCATCAATATTTTAAGGATGCACTACACAAATTTTTGTCCAATCATATGCTCTCTGTATATTTTTATACAGTTAAGATCTCTGTCTCTTTACCTTCTTTCTAAGAGTACGTAAATATGCGAATATATGCACGCAAACAGTCTTTCATGTTCAGGCATCATGTATTCCTGGAGATCTTACTAAAGCGGGTATAGAAAACTATGAAAGCTTGTCTCTGCCAACAGACAAAAAAAGGTAATTGTGAATTGAGAGATGTATCCTCAGAATTGCAAGATGTAAAAGCAGAATCGTGAAATGTAAACGCAGAATCACAATATGTAACTTTAGAATCGCCAGATTTAAACTCAGAATTGCGAGATGTAACCACAGAACGGCCAGATGTCAACTCAGAATTGTGAGATGTTAACACAGAATTGTGAGATGTAACTATAGAATTGCAAGATGTAACCCCAGAATCGCCAGATGTAATGGCAAAATTGCGAGATTTAACCTCAGAACTGCAAGACGTAAATTAAGATGTAACTTTAGGATTGCAAGATGTAATTGCAGAAATACAAGCTGTAACCTCAGAATTGCCACATATTAACTCAGAATTGTGAGATGTATCTTCAGAATTGCCAGATGTGTAAACAGAATTGTGAGATGTAACTTTAGAATTGCGAGATGTAACCTCAGAATTGCAAGATGTAAACTCAAATGTAACCTCAGAATTGCAAGATGTAAACGCAGAATTGCAAGATGTAACCTCAGAATTGCAAGACGTAAATGCAGATGTAACTTCAGAATTGCAAGATGTAAATGCAGAAATACAAGATGTAACCTCAGAATTATGAGATGTAACCACAGAAACGCCAGATGTAAACACAGAATTGCAAGATGTAACTTTAGAACTGCGAGATGTAACCTCAGAATTGCAAGACATAAACACAAATGTAACCTCAGAATTGCAAGATGTAAACGTAGAATTGCGAGATGTAAACACAGATGTAACTTTAGGACTGCAAGATGTAATTGCAGAAATATGAGATGTAACCTTAGAATTCTGAGTTGTAAATGCAGAATTGCGATGTCATCTCAAAATTAAGAGATGTAACCTCAGAATTTCAAGATTTAAACAGAAAATTGAGTTATGTAACCTCAGAGTTGTGAGATGTAACCACAGAATTGCAGGATGCACATGCAGAAATTAAGAGGCGAAAATGCAAAATTGCAAGATATAAACACGCAATTCTGAGAAAACTAGTTCAAAATGCATGATGATACCTCCATCGCAATTCTGAGATTGAGATATGAATTCACAATTGCAAGAAAAAGTGAATTGTGAGATAAAAAGTCACAATTACCTTTTTTATTCCTCGTCAGAAACAAACAAAAAAAAAGTCAATTGTGAGATATAATCTCAGAACTGCGAGATGGAAACGCAGAATTTTGAGAAACCAAGAATTACGAGTTGCTAGAAAAAAAGTCAGAATTATGAGATAAAAAGTCGCAATTACTGTTTTTATTTTTTATTCTGTGGCGGAAGAAAGCTTCCGTTAAAAAAAAACAAAAAAAAACAAAACAAAAAAAAACAGATCAAATTCAAAATCAAGTCTTACAATAATTATTTTCTTGGTAATCAATGAATGACACAAAAGTGGGGAAGTTCCAACATTCTTTAACACACAACATACAACAGTTACAAAAAAAGCAAAACATCTGAAAATAAATTATATTAAAAGAAACACTGAGAATATAAAACATGACTGCACTGCACTTTGAGAGAATATAAACACCTTGTAAACAACCTGAGAACATTTAACCAATGATGTTGTTTTGTGACTGTTCAAATAACTTTAATATACTGAACAAAATGTATTGTGCCATTTTCATTTTAAACTTGACATTATCCAATTACATTTGAAATTCTATCTATCCTATACAAAAAACATTTCACATTCAACACAACACCTAATATAAACTATTACAAAGTACACATGGATAAGACGTTTCAATCTAATCCCTGTCAAATGATGACTCAAGGATGTCTGTGTCTCCACAGAGTGGTACAGTACAAACTAACCGTTAATTCAGTGTATCTGTGGCCAGACTCATATGATTACTGTTCTCTGCACGCAAACAGCCCAGACCACTAAAAACACACTCAGGCCGCTTGAGATAAAACTGTCTACAGGTTTGCAAGGAGTTATAAAGCTCAGCATTTTAAGATATTTGGGTGTTTTAATGCTAAAAGGGAGTACAAATATATTTTAATAAATGTGTTAGTGTGTTTTTGCTGCCCATTTGCACATACATATATATATATAAAGACGGTATCAGATTAGCTCATGAATATTACATAATTTTACCCAGTAGTCCTTGCTGAAGCGGGCGTTAGACATTTGTTTTTGCTCAGTCAACCCATATGGCAATATATACAGAATCTTAATGAAATACACTTTACTTATACAGTTTATATATATATATATATATTTTTTTTTTTTTTTTTTTGAACAATACATATGCTATATTTTAGAAAATATACACAAAAAATGCCCCTGAAATATAAAGAGCTAAAAGTAACTTCTCAAAAATACATTCATATAAACTTATTAGCCATTAAATTTGTCCATTTTGAAATACAGTTTAAATATATATTTGCAATATATTTGTGTGTGTGTGTGTGTGTGTGTGTGTGTGTGTATGTATGTGTGTATGTATGTATATATATTATATATATATATATATATATGTGTGTTGTGTCTGTATATATATATACACACATATACACACACACATATATACTAGCAATGTAATTTTTAGTCTATATTGAAAAACATAAAAATAAATAAATATACACACACACATATATATATATATAAATATATATATATATATGCAGTTTTAACAAATTATATGTATATATATATATATATATATATATATATATATGCCATATGGGAGCAGAGGCTTTTTTTTGGTGATCGTAACTCTTAAAATAAAGATTATTTCCAAAAAATGAGGGGATTAATCTCTAAAAATGAAATACCAGGTATAATGGCTGCTTCGCCCATGTATACAAACAAACATATGAAGACAAGCTTCACAGATACATCTCTATCTAAAGAGATATGAGCATCATCAAAACAGATCACTATACAAGATCATCAAGATCATTACTTTGGTTGAAGAGGAAAACTAAACAAATAGAAGGAATCAGGTTTGGATATCTGTTGATAAGAAGAAAACAAAACATTTTCTCACATACTGGAACACAATAATCAACACTTTTTAGTTTTAAACTTCAGATATGTTTGTGTCAGCTCAAGGTGATTTTGAAAACAAGCCTGTTTTAGAACACAAATCCAATGGAATCCTGATTACAGCAGGACGAATCGTTGTGGGGACGCCCAAGGACAGAGTAGCAATTTCACTGCAAAACTGTGGTATGTCGTTGTCCACAGAAATGCATTTTTTTCCCTCCCACTTCTCAGTTCAAGCATGTTAGATCTTGCCTTACTCTTAAAATACAATGTGCATGGCTCACTAAGAGACACAGGAAGAGATGAGGGGTTTAAAAAAAACAAAACAAAACAAAAAGTGTAGCAAAACATGGCTTAAAGCCTGCATCTAACATCCAAGGCATGCTTTGCCACGAATGACCTTCCGTCGACAGCTCAACGTCAAGTCGGCCCAGCATATCTTCATTGCCTTGGGACTTCCATGCATGTTGAACAGGTCTTAAAATCTCGGTGTTTCAGTGCCTTGTGGGTGCGTTGAGATCTCAAACACGCGGCGGTCTCGTCACCCCTCAGTGCATTTCAGGCTGGATTTCGTTACCCAAAACAGAGCTCTTTCAAACTGACCTCCTAGACGTCAAGCCAAGACCTGGCGCTTTAGGGTCAGGATTGAGAGGGTGATGGAGGCTGTATCATGTTTCTTGAGGAACAAAAGAAGCTGTCCACTTCAGCCAAGGGAAGGAAGAGACGCAGATAAAGGTAAACAGTCTCGCCATCGACCTCTATCGTGTCCTTAAGATTGGGGTACGTTTGCACAGGATAAACAGGAAAACAATGGACATTTAAAAACACGTTGAGCTCCTGAAAGGACCAAACCTTTAGGTTTAAGTCACTTGTGAGGGCAGTTTTTCCAGTTGCCTTGATAGAAGGCTTTTGCAGATAAAAAAGACTGATAAATGGCTGAAGGGTTGGTCTTGAAGATATGTTCTGGGGAAGAGAGTTACATCACATCTGGTTATCCACATAATGGATTTGTGAGTGCAGACAAATGCAGACAGACTGAGAGCATGTTCGACGGCACATTCGAATGGCACAAATATTCCCCATTTGCCATTAAAATATCACCACGGCAAGAAACAGGCTTTTATTGCAAAAAGCTTCCCACACCCAACAAACAGACATGAAAACAAGTTTTCTTGCGACAGCAGAGCCACTCCTTTGTTAGTCCTTCAGATCGAAGCATATCCCTCCTTTCTTTTAAGCATATCTTTGCAAAAGTGTACAGAGTGAAGTCAGGTACTTAATCTACACATGCTGCCAACACGATACTGATATGCGATAAGGAAGCCCGGAAGAATCATGCAGGTTAGACGAAAGTCAACAGCCTGAATGCATTGCATAGAGATGGCATGGAAAACAACAACAAATAAAGCTAAATAAATAATGTTAGTCGGCTCTACCGACAACAAAAGATGCTGTGGACTTACCGGGTCACCTCACCGCCAGGTCTCGCCTTAATATGGAGATGGAATGCTGAAGAAAAACGAAAAAAAAAAAAAAAGTTACTAATAGAAGGAAGTAATTACATCATGCACAGATTATACTGTTTCATAAATGGAGGAAGAAATGGCCAAAATAAACTATTAAAATTATGAAAGAATGGGGTGTAGTCACCACAGGTAAACACAGAAACAATGACTCTGCATAAGTAAAATAAAACCTTATAAGTGACTGCCCTAGTGAAAAGGGAGGAGGAAAAAAAAAAAAAAAAACTAAAATGTATTTAAAATACATTTATTTTATGCTAAGTATACTATAAATTAAGGCTGTCAAACGAGTAATCGCATACAAAATAAAAGTTTGAGTTTGCCTAATGTGTGTGTGTGTACTGTGATTGTAATGTATATATAAATACAAACACATTCATGTATATATTTAGGAAATATTTACAAGTATATGTATTTATTATAATTTTTATATAATTTATATTATATATAAATACAAATATTTTGTACATATAAAATATTTATAGTATGCGCTATAATTATTATACATAATTACGCACAGCACACACATATATTAGGCAAACTCAAAGTTGTATTTTTTATGCAATTAATCTTTTGACAGCCCTACTACAAATACATTTACTATTTAAGTACTTAATAAAAATACCTTGCAATTGTACTTTTAATTTAGTACACTAAACTAAATTGAAACAACTAATTTTGTACTTAATGCACTTTGTTTAATTGTGAGGAAGTAGTGTTGAAGTCCAACTAAAGTATATTTGATTGCGCTAAAGTGGAGCTACTGCAAGTATACTTTAGGTACACTTTAAATAACTTACATTTATCATACAGTCCTCATCAATAGTGTCATTAAAACACATTTTAGGCTTAATATTAATAAATGTGGATTGTGCACAAGTACACCAAATAAGGGATCAAGCGACATGTCAAGAAGTATGTTAATAGATTTGAACTATACTTAGTATAAAATAAATATATTTTAAATTTTTACTAGGGTGAAGACATCTAACACAAACTCTGGGTGAAAGTCTATTTTTAATTAGCTAACTATTTTTATTGATTCATTTCAGTATTCAGTGAAATATAACTACCCTACTATTCAAGGTATGGGGTTGCTAGGATTTATTATTTTTTTGTGTTCTTGAATAAAAGTCTGCCATTGAATGTTTATTTGATAAAAAAAACAAACAGTAAAATTATGAAATATTATTACAACTTAAAATAACAGGGTTCTGTTTTAATATATTTTAAAATGCAATTTATTCTGTGATGGAAAAGCTAAATTTTCAGCAGCTATTATGGTAGAAATCTAGATAATTATTTCAGTTTTTCTTCTGTTCTCTGAATAGAAAGTTTCAAAGAGCAACATTTAGAAACAGAAAATCTTTTCTAAAATATATAAAATCAAATAATCTTTTCTTTATTGTCACTTTTGATCAATTAAAACAAAATAAAAGTAAAAACAAAAAACAAAACACCTTACTGACGCCACACTTCTAAACAGTAATGTACATTTGTCTGCCCATTTTTGTATTTATGTTTCCAAGGAACTCTTTGAGTGCATTCTGGGATTGCCTTCTCATCAAAGTATGAATTCAAATAAAATTAGTCAACTTAGGGAGGGAAAAAAAAAGCATAAGTTTGGAGTGCACACATCATGCCTAGGTGGCTCACAAGGTTTTGGAACACAGCCAGTGTTGGTTCCAAGCATAGAATTTTGCACAAGCATTAAAAACCTGTTAGTTACAAACAAATTGCACATATGTTCTTCTTCTGGTAATGCAATTACATAGCGAACCATATATTCTTGCAAAACAAATTTATGTTTCAGTGACCAAAAAAAATATCTGAACAATTCATGTTATGACAAATAGGTCAAACACTCATACCATTTGTGAGACTTCATTGACATGCACGACAGATAACAGAGCAAAATAAGCAAAGAACAAGACAGACAGTTGAGCAAGGCTGAAACCGCTGAAGAAATGCTCACAAGGGTAAGAAAGTGAGACAGAGACAGACGTGTGTGGACATGACTGACATTCCAATGATATTCTTCAATGATCTCCTTCTAATTCTCTCTTCTGATTCTTTCATCGCGATACACGGGACATTCGGATTAAAAGATAATTATATAGCAGATAAATGTAGGTAATTATGTCATTTGGTTAATTATTTTTATTCAAATTAATAGAGAAGTCAGTCAAAAAGACTGACAGATAGTCAAAACAAAATGAATAGAGAGAAAAAAAAAAAAAAAAAACATAGTACAAGTCCATATTTACTTGTGTACCTATTTTATGTTTATCTGTGGTCAAAAACATGCAATCCACACAAAATACCTATTAATTAAAATATCTAAAAGACAAAACATCTGCAGGTGGTCTAAGAGGAAATGAGGGTTGTACATTATCTACGACAGACATCAGAAAACAAATGAAGGGTTGACGGGCTTCGCTCCCTCCCAGGATGCTTTTGTCACAGATGAAAAACTCGAACTGCAACTTTTAATTAAAGATCTGATACATTTCGCTCGTAAAACTCACTTTAGATCTTCATACAAACTTTGCATTTCAAAAATTCAAGCTTATCTAAAACTGCAAAACGTGTTATTGCTAAATAAATGAGGTCACTAATATAAGATACTTACACCTGGGTGGTTTTGCAAGCGGTGTGTTTGTGTCTGTGTTTGTATTTCTGTGAGCATGTAGGCTCTGTGTGAGTCATGCTAGCTTCTTATCGAATAAACATCTATCTGTTAGTCTAATCAGATGCGTTTGCATATGATATCCCTCAAAGCTTAGTTTTGCATTTCCAGTATTTCCTGTCCTTTCCATTTGCTACATATACTATCAAAATCCATTTAGGTAGAAACACAAGCCTTCTATGAACTTATCAGTATTTGAAGCTCATCTTGTAGTAATGAGACGTTTGTCCAAAGACGGACTTATCATCTTTCTGATAAAATTAATGTCAAACTTCTTCCAGACTAAATTTAAGATTAAATTGTCCTCTAGTTTCTTTATCTCTCACGAGATAGAAATGCAAGCTGATGTCTGCTTTCAGAGTCAAGCATAGAAGGATTGGGTGTGGAATATACCTCACCACTTGGAATATTTGGCGGTAAAAGGGAAGAGCGTAGAGAAGCCATTGATTTTAGGGCACAAAGGCAATAAAATGACCTTAAAAATGTCCATAGAGGAACAGTAAACCAAAAAATGAAAATTATAGTCATTAGTCAGATGTTATTCAAAACATTCCAAATACGCTGTTGCAGAATGGAAAAGATAAGAAATATCAGAACTTTCAGATATGGAATATAGCATGTTAGTCGTACATGTCAACTACTGTTGTTTTTTTCCTGTTTGGGTTTGAAACAGGATTTGGAACGACATATTTTTAGTTTTCGTGTGAACTACTATTAATAGCGCATACTACCAGGGTTTCTACAGATATGAACAAGTGAAATTTAAGACTTTTTAAGACCTTTTTAATACCACATTATATGAAATTTAATACCTAAACCTGTAATAGAAAAACACATTATATTACATGCGTACGTGTAATATTTAATGTGTTTAATGTACATTTTATCACAGTCATAAATTATATTTATTACTACGATATATAGTCAACTTTTCATATCAGCAGATAATATTCCACACAAAATATTCATATTATGAATATTAAAATGAGAAATATTGGGGGAGAAATGTATACTTTTAAACTAAACTACCGGTAGGTGGTGGTAAGTCATTTAATAAGTGGGTTATTATTTCAACTGATTCGTTCAAAACGCTGAAAAATTAAGTAGCAAAACACAGTCTGTGCTATACTTCTGATGTGATCCTTGTTTGGAACGATTATCGTTGGTAAAACAGAACAAAACGGTAAATATTGTGTCTAAAAACTTAACTACTTGTTTATTGAACTAAAATCAATGTAACATTTGCAATCGTGAGAATACTCAGCAAAATAGCTTCCTTGGTATGTTACTGAACTATATCATGTTATAAATAAACCACTTTTTTAAACTTTTACCTCAGTGTGTTTCTTCTGAGTATCTTTATGTGTGCCGTTATGCTCATTTGTTATGAAGTCTCTCACAAAGAGACAGGCAGCACGATTTTAATACCAGACATATATTATCATTATCGATCACCGTTGACGTTGAATGTATTAAAATACGAAGAATCATTCTTAAATTTTGATGCCGGTTATTTTTTGTCACTTAAGTTTTAATCAGGTTGTTTGTCCGGTCAGGCAAGTTAAAAAAAAAAAAAAAAAAAATTTTAAACTAGCTCGAAGGCTGGTGGTCAGCAAGCTGTAGCTTGACCTATATTTATTACCATCACACCATTTTTAATCAGGCTGTTTGACAGGTCGGGCAAGTTTAAAAAAAAAAAAAAAAAAAAACATCAGTGTCTTTCCAATGATTGTAATGTCCGCCAGGCTGAAGATATATTAGCGTAAAATGTCAGGAAAATGTTATTTAAGACATTTTAAGACACCCTGAATACTGTTTAAAAGATTTGGGTCAGTAAGATTTTTTTGGGAGAAAGAAATTAATACTTTTATTCAGCAAGGAAGCATTAAATTGATCGGAAGTGACAGGAAAGATATCTATAATTATAATTAAAAGGATTTTTATTTTTAAAAATGCCGTTCTTTTGGAGTTTCTATTCATTAAAAGAATTCTTGTGCAGCAAATCAGCATATTAGAATGATTTCTGAAGGATCACGTGACACTTAAGACTGGAGTAATGATGCTGAAAATTCAGCTTTGCACCACAGGAATAAATTACATTTTAAAATACATTTAAACAGAAAACAGTTATTTTAAAATAATTTTATATTGAAATAATATTTTACATTATTACAGTTTTTAAATGTATTTTTCTCTTAAGAGCTTAAGAGAAAAATCTTACCGATCCCAAACTTTCTGAATGATACTGATGTATAGGTGCGATTACATTATCAAATGCTTAACATTTACATACCACAGACAAGACCGAACAATATTGCCACATTATTAGTGCTGTATCATCACACTAACACCACTAAATACTTGCGTTACGAAAGAACAATAATCCAGTGCTTCCTGAATAAACGACTTCATTCAACTGCCCCGTTGGCAAATCAAAGTGACTGGAATGGAATCAGGAAGTGGCAGAATGCATCATATCCTCTCTGACAATCATATCTTACAACACATGTGGGCTGTCTAAAGGTTTGCTGATTGACGCAGTCATGTTTCCGAAACCACCCCCGTATCCTGAGAGGTCAAAATGTTAAGTGGTGATGTTGTTTGCATGCACAATCCCGAACTGTCATTGCCTAATTATTAGGTTTAAATGTCTAAGGATTCGAAAAATGACAAGAACGGGAACAAGGGCGACATGGAGAGAAAAGGTTTCGAAGTTAAGAATGTGATAAGAAAGAGACAACTGACCCGAGGCTTAATGGTGATTATCGTTCAAAATTATTTCAAATCAAACCTATATTTATATGCACTGGATTCCTGTATGTGACGAGAGGAAAGAGGAATGAATTTTAGACTCACTCTGAGTTTGCTTTTTTCTTGCGCTTTATAATACAAGCGATGATTATCACGGCCACAAGCACGCCAATTACAATCCCAGCAATCGCTCCACCAGACAGGCCCTCGTCTACAGCACCAACCTCTGCAAAACAGGAGGTGTTTAGATTATTACAGACACACACGACCAATATATCACCCAATTAATCTGTTTGGCTGACATGTCTAAATCTAGATATGAATTACCACTCAAAATTGCCATTAGACACACTTAGTGGCTTATGCCAATAATGTCAAAATCCCTAAACATTAGATAAATATTACTTATATAATACAAATTAAAATTAATGTGAAATACAAATATTAACATTATTAGATCACTCAGTCTCACCATTAGGCTATATCAGCATATAACTTTTTTGTATGTGAATTACAACTCAAAATTAGCATTTATCTGCATTATGGCCTATACCGATAATCTTAAATTCCAAGACGTAGATTTTTTGTTTTGCAAGCCAAGAATGGAAATAAATTGTGAAACATAAATATTAACTTATTATTTAATTAATTAGTCTTGCCAATATATCAGTATTTGAATTATAAAAATTATATACTGATAATACCTATACCGATCATTTTAAAATGCCAAGATGTAGATTTTATGCTGTGTTAGCTGAGAATGAATTTTTTAACTGGCATGTTTAACTGCAACTGCGAGTTTGTATATTATAATGTACAATATATTTTTAATATTACTAATATAATATTAGAACAATATATGTGATATATAATACTACATTAACAACTTATGATGTCATATAATTAAAAAAATATAATAGAATAGAATGTAAATTAATGTGGAAGATAAATATAAACTTACTATTTAATTAATTAGTTTTGCCAATATATCAGTATTTGAATTACAAAAATTATATACACCGATAATACCTATACCGATAATCTTAAAATGCAAAGACGTGGATTTTATTTTTTTGTGAGCTGAGAATGGAAATTAATTCTTTAACTGCCATTCTTTAACTGTTTACCTGTGACTTGTATATTACTATAACATACAATATAATTACAATATTACTTATATAATATTAGAATAATTTATGCAATACATAATATTATATTAACAATTTATAATGTAAATTAATGTAAATTTATAATGTAAAATAATGAATTCTTAGTTATTAACTTATTATTTAATTATTTAATCCTGACAATAATAACGATAATGCCCATACAGATAATCTTAAAATGCCAAGACGTGGATTTTAGGTTTTGTGAGCTGAGAATGGGAATGAATTCTTGAACTGCCATGTTTACCTGTGACTGCAAGTTTGTGTGTCTTTGTTTCTGTTTTTCCCGTGATGGGGTTGAACGCCTCACAGGTGTAGATGCCACTGTCCGTGACTTTGGCCTTTTCAATATTAATTTCTGCCTGGCTGATGTTCATCACTGTACCGTTGAGTTTCCATGAGTATTTACTGATAGGAACAGAGTCTGCAAAGCAGAGTAATTTTGCAGGTTCTTCAAACTTCACTGCATTCTTCCCTTCAACTTTCACGTTCAGTGGACCATCTGAGGGACATCAGAGAGATTGGCTCAGTTAGAAAGGTCATATTTACATCAGAGTATTGCAAAAACAGTTAGTGACAATACATGCATAAAGGAAACCATCACCACTTGCAAACAAGATGTAAATGTTTAGACAAGACAACAAAAGAGATGTGTTACACAAATCGCCATGTTTTAAGCAGCCACCACACGTGTATCTGTGTGAAATACTGTGAAATACTGCCCAAAGTGACAACATCTCAGCCAGTCAGAACATGCTTAATTTACAGGTGAGATTTCAGCGACACATTGGGGAAAAAAATAGATAATATAATAGTAACTGAATCACAAAGTAATTATTATGTAAAACCCCTTCTCATGTTAATTTCTGCTTTCACAAATCCAAACAACTTATGTAAAAATAGATTTACTGTATGATTGATCATCGTGTAAGACAGCTCACATGAACAGTATTTCAATGAAACTATCCTTTCTTGGATACTTACAGTTGATCACCATCTTATAGGTGCTTTCATCTTTGTTGACTTTGTTCTTCAGTTGGCACTTGTAGTCACCGGCATCCTCTTTAACAACTTTAACGATGGTCAGAGTTTTCTTGTCAGCTGAGAGAATGACACGTTCACTAGGGGTCAGAGGTTTGTCGCCCTTCAGCCATTCCACGCTTTCGGCTTTTCCAGCCGCTGCCGAGCAGGTGATGTTGACTGTACTGTAGCCATCAATGAGAACTGATGAGGAGCTGGAGATATTTGTTCCAGATAAGGCCTCTAGCAAAACAGAGCAGAAGAGAAGACAAAAAATAAGCAATGCTTAAGCAATGATTTTTGTGGAAAATTGTTACATAGTTTTTTTAAGCCATGATGTGACAAAACCCAATTTCAGCCAGACGGTAGTGGTTGATTCTTGCCTAATGTCTAATGTCTCTATAGTGATTAAACGGGAGAAATATTTCAATTTTGGTAAATCTAACGGGCAGTCTTTGGTCACATTAATCTGTTATTTGTTCCGGAGCAAACAGTATTGGCTGAGGGGAAAATCTCATCACGTTATATTTATGTAACTTTAATACTGTTTATCAGAACGCTGCCTATGTGCTTTTGACTGAATTTCCTAGCAACTTTTATGACGGCTGTTGTTGTTTATTACATATTATTTTTCAATAAATAAAATTTTATATAAATAGAAGTAGTATTTAATAATAGGATTTAGTTTTGGAAAACACTGTGTGTTCGCGATAGTGTTTTTAGTTACATTATTCCACCATTAGATGGTGACAAGAGACTGTTTCTATGAACGAGTCAGCAGTAAAAACTTTTATATTGAAAAAGACTGAAAATGGGTTGTAAACAAGGAAGTTTTAACAACACAACAAAACGTAGCTAACAACTCCACTGATCGAGCTTGTCATTGGAAATCACCCTTAACAGATGAAAAGATAGTACGACAAAGATATCGCTTTCCTCAGCAGACATTTAAGGTACTGTTTTATAGAGGTCGACCGATATTGGATTTTACCGATACCAATAACTAGGTTGGACCACACTGGCTAATACAGATTAATCGTCCGATAGTTTTTAAAATGGATACTAAATGAAAATAAATCCTGCTCTACTAAAAAAAGTAGCGTACTGAACCATACTTTGTAAATGAATAAAATATTAATATTAATTATATATTGATTATTACAGTTAGTTCATTGTTCATTAATGTTAACAAAACTAACATTTTTAGCAACTAAAATTTTTTAAAAATATATCAGTAAATGCTGAAATTAACACATTCTAACAAGGAACAATACTACAGCTTTTATCAATTTTAATGTTACAAATGGATATTGTAAAGTGTTACCATTACGTCAAGCTAAAGATGGCCATCTTTAAATATCTACACAAAGGCCACAGTATTGAAAATGCATACATATAAATATATTGTGTACCGTCACACTTTATTTGCTTTTATTCTAGAAAATTTGTGGTTATCTAATCAAAATATAAAAATATGTTAGTCACACAACGGGCAAAAGCGCAGCGCCGCGTCTAGAAGAACTCGCAGCTATTCGGTATCACACACACTGGACGCGTCACGTTCGATTCAAACGGCGGTCCACAAGACTTTATTTGATCACCAAACAGGCAAAAGTATACTGCTATAAAAAAAAAAATATATAAAGACTCTCTATTTTCATTTCTTATGCATTTACACACTTGGGCCGTCGAACTATTGCATAAATGTAATATCACACTTAGTGCAAGCAGTGCAAAATGGCTGTATATCGGCACACTGTGATTACTTATGCCACATGGCCTGCGCTATTTAACCACTCGTTGCATGCAAGATGGCGGGATTTGCAGAGAACGGTCAAAGCAATGCAAATACACATACATATAATGTATGAGCACTGCAGAGAGCACATTAATAACTACACCAAAACACAGACATTTCAGGCAATTTGGAAATCCTTGCCATTGACATGTCTGGGAAAAACAGAATGTACTGTCATCCTACAATCTGGCTAAATTAAATAATCTCTTAGCAGCTTCATTCACCACAGCATTTACTTTTTGAGCATCGCCTTTTTCTCTGGCACTACTCTCTTGGTTGTTCAGACATCATTATTGTGGAATGTACCAGTCTGATTCAGACTCATTGCATTCACCAAATACCTGCAACATCGTTCAGCACACATTGTCTTCCTCCTCACCGCCTGTGTTTTTAGTTTCGGGTAAGACGCATGAAAACAGCTGCAAATGAACTCTCTCTATTCATCCAGAACACATTTCAAGAAATGCATTCGTAACCCAAGAGAGTTCTTCATATTAGATCTCATTAAATCGGTTTTGCATGAATGGTTTGCATTAAAATTTTATACAAAATCAATGACTCAAAAACACATTACGGTTACAACTTTATGATGAACCCTTCACTGACAGATCACTGCGAGTGAAACCTTAGCCAAGCGGTACCTGCCCAAATCGTATCTGACGTCAGACAGTTTGTATTCTGTTTTCTTTAGTGCGGGTTTCACACACGTGGAAACGCCTCAGGGGAAGACACTGTTCTTCACAAAAGCCACAGAGCCTGAGACCACAGGTTCAGAAGCCGTGTAAAATCAATCTGCTCACAATCAAAGAAAGCTGAACATTTCTGAAACTTCTACCCGCTAACGTGAGCCGAGACAGACCTCGGAGCAAAGCAGACGAACAGGTTCATCTTTTAAAAGCACTTGTAAGCCAGGAAGCCATTTTGAATAATGACACATAGACAAACAGACAGACAAGCAGCCATTGCCTGTTGATATTAAAAGTGTAAGCTCAACCAAAAATGAAAATTCTGAAGAGGTACTATAAATATATATATTTGTTACATGCAATTACAACTAATAGAGAACTTTTCAAATTATGAAAATGCATCTTCAAATTATAATAAAAGCAGTTCATATGACTTGTGCTCTATATTTTAAATCTTCTGACACCATACGATTACTTTGTGAGAAGCACATTTTGTGAATGAAACATTCAAACTGGTTTTGTGAGCCAGATCGACTAATAATTATAATACGTCTATTGAACACACTAAGAAGAGCTGAGGGAGATGTCAAGATTTTTTATCTGTTCCTACTTAAATTTATCATAGGATTTCAGAAGATTTGCAATGTAGTGCGCAAGTCTTATTTTTATGCTATTTTTGTGTCCTTTTTAAAGTTTGAAAGCCTCAGTTCCCACTTGTCGTAATTGCATTGGAAAAATGCAAACAGCAGCAATTCACCTTTTGTGTTCCACGTAAGAAGGTCATGCGGGAGTGGAATAACAAGAGTAAATAATGCCTTAGAATTAGCTTTTCTAAGTAAATTAATCCTTCATGGTTTAAGAGAGATCTCAAATCTCATTTCAGTTTCGTTTCTATTGTCCTTTTCAAGGCATATATAGTTGTTCCTCTTCCAGAGTACTTCATTTTTTTTTTTTTTCATCTTTATCTCACTTCTTGGCAATGAAGCCACCATGGTAAAGCATGACTATCTCTGTAGTGCTCCGCTGCTAATCAAAAGATTTCAATGTATGTCATTAAAAAAAAAAAAAAAAGTAAATAAGGTTTAAAACTGTAAATTCATCTACAAATTATATAAAGGCACATACAACCAAATCTGTACAACCAATTTTATAACTGAATCTCCCAATGTGCCACATACTTGGTTAGCCACAAATTAGCGAACTATATACTTATAGACAAATTGCATCATATTAAAAGGGCCTCTCTATATGCTTTTATGAAATATGCATATTCAAATTCTAGCTTGCTATTTTGCAACATTCATTCAAATACAAAATATGTAAGAACATCATAGATTGCATGATCAGTCATTTCCTAAAAAACTTTTATCATTATCAATTTGATTTGAAAAAAAAAAATTCTTATTGGTTCTTATTGGAATCTATTTTTAATATGTATTTGCATTTACTCAGACTGCTGTAATAGTAGTACTAGAGAAACAATGCACAATTGATGGAACTTCCGTTTGTATTCAAAGCATCTGCACATGACTTTAGGCTTCTGACTTACCCAGAACAGACACCACAGTGATCTGCGAGGAAACGTAGCGCTTGGTCTTCATGTTGTAGGCCACACAGCTATAGTTTCCACTGTTTATTTCCTGTACATTGGTGAGGGTAAGGCTAGCCGTGGTCTTCTGAGGTAGCTCCTCACCATTAAACTTCCAAAGGAGCTGTGCGGGAGGGTCAGACTGGGCTAAGCATGAAAAGGTTAAGTTGGAGCCTTTCTTAAGGAATGAATCTGTTGGAGTTTGTGTCATGTTGACTTTCTCTGGGCCATCTAGACAGAAAAAAAAGAGGTGATGAAAAGGAGGCATAAGCAAAGGTTTAAAGTGCTTGCAATGCACCCATTGACCAATGATCCATTTTTTTAGGAAATACAGTTCTAGTTTTTGACAACAAAGGCTCAACAAGAAATACGAGAATATAAACCGTTGTGCCATGTTACACTATTTCACATCTTCCATTTCATCAAGATACTGTAAATGCTATCTTTAAATCAGGAGGATGTATTTAGAGTATCAGGATGTGGTTAAAGTTCAAATTTAGGCTAGCGAATCTCAAAAATGTTTTTAGAAAGCATTGATAGTCTCGAGACTCGAGAGATTCTGCTGGAATGCATTTACTTTATGACCAAACCATGCACTTCAAAAAGATTCGATCTGTAAACGCACACATGCACAAACACTATTTTACAACATCCATTCCCTTCCTGCTGTTCACAGGCTCATTCACAACCATATTTTATCTAAGCTCAGGCTGCATTTTTCCCTGCACCTGTGCAGAACCTGTCTGAACTAGAAAGTCTCTTCAGATCTGTGCTGTCATGTGTGCTTTCTAGTGCACACCATCTGCAGAAACAAAGAAGGGGAGAAAAAAAAAAAAAAAGACAATCTGAACTTATCTGCACTAGCACCAGTACTGCTGTAGCATTGCTCAAAACATCTAGTATTGGTAAATTTACATTACTGCAAGTACTTGCATGCACAGAATTTTGTGAATGTATGTGTGAAGACACACAATCAGGTTTGCTGTAAAATCAGGGTCATTATGACCCAGTACATTTCCATCATTCATGGCTTAATAAAATAGTTCAGCCAAAAATATAAAAGGTGTGGCATTATTTACATTACTTTCATTCATTACGAAGATCATTAAGCCATTTTATGCAATAAAAATAAAAAAGGCACCAATAAACTTTTCAATTTAATTGATATTCGTCCCCTCTGCTATTCACACCAAAAAAAGGTACACTGTATTCATGGACAAAAACATTTCCTAAGTACAAAAGTGAAGATTTTTAGTTAAAAACAAGGTAAAACTGTTCCTCACAAAATGCCATTAAATGGCTTTAAAACGCTTGTAACCTAGTGCAGAGTTTGTATGCACCCCACTTTAGATCTTTTTCAAGCTTTCAAAGAAATGGTCACTACGAACTGTCACTGCATGGAAAGTATTGCGTAAACGTAAAAGGTTACATCATATGGGCTTGGAACAACATAAGAGTGAGTAATCAATGACAGCTTTTTGACTGAACTGTTCCTTTAAGGCATCTGTGTGTTTGTCTCAGGCTAAGCATGTGTGGGTGTGAACAGGTACGTACAGCTCACGGTGAGATTGAAGGCAGCGCTCCTCCCTGACTCCAGCGGGTTTTCTGCAATGCAAAAAATGGGTCCTCGCAGATCTGTACGGCGAACTTCTGCAATAGTTAGCACATTGCCGACTTGGTTTAGTTTTATGTGTGTGCCATCCACCACCAAAGGAACTGAACCGTTCATCCACTTGTAGGTAAAGGAGCCTTTGGCAGAGCAGGTAAGATTCACGGTGCTGTTAAACTCAACAGCTTCAGGCGGATTGGACAAAATCATGACGTCAGTTACGGGTTCTGGAGAAAGAGAGGAGAGATGTGGATTATGCTCATTGAGAAACATCTTTGCTCTTTCCCAGGGAATGAAACCTCAGAGAAACCTGAGGTTAAGTGCCTTGCTCAAAGCCATAATAGTGACAGGTCATGACTTGCTTCTTGGGCGATCCAACCAACAACCTCTGGATAACCAACCCTGAGATTTGACAACACACATCTCACATCAAGAAACCCTCCCACAGATCTAAAATCTCTGGAAACGTTTGATTTCCAGTCAATGGATGAATGACTTTTAAATGAATCATAAGTCATAAAATGAGTCATCACTACTATCTACTTGGGCTGATTCAATCATATCTCTAAAACCAAATGCATATTTGCACAGTGAGGTTAATCCTTTTCTGTTATTCAGCGCAACTCTGTCTTAACTTCTTTAAAGTTCACTTTTAGTATTCAACTAATGCTTTTTGTGCAGGACCTTCAACCCTTTCTTAATCTGCCCAGACCTTCAACCACTAGGCTTCACCAACCCACTGTCTAGTCTCTCACTATATAACTTTGATTGCACTGTATATTCAATACTCACCAAGAACCTCAAGATCAACCTGTCCGGTCAGTTGCTGTCCCTTGTCAGTGACTATAGTGAGAGTATATTCCCCTCCATCCTCCTTCACCAGTGGCCCAAGCTGAAGCTCGAACGTCGTCTTATTGTAGCTGATTCTGCCGGCGTATTTCTCATCAACGTTGTCGGTGTTTGATGGCACAATGCTCGTAATTATCGGTGCAATTTTTGAACCATCGTTGAAATTCCATGTTACGGTTACAAAATTCGGTGTTAAGATGACTGTTGTCTTGAAGGTCACATATTTACCTGGTTCAATGAGGTAAGGAGAAATCTAGATTAAAACACCCATGCTAAGCGCATAGAAATTTATCTAAGCATTTAATGATTATTAAACAGTATTATTAAACATTTCATGAACAAATGGTGGTGCAACCATCTATTGAAAACATACTCGAAAACTATCTGTGCAACTTGAATACATCCGAGTACACAGAAGGTTTTCGTCACATGACAACAAAATGGCTTGGTTATTCCACACAGAAATTGATTTTAAAGACATTTTTAAGTAATAATAATGTTCATTAAATAAATAGCCTAATAACTTGTGGCAAACTTCTAAGCTACCAAATTACTGACAGCACAGCACGAATTTCAAAATTAATTTAGAATAGAAAACAAAAACAAACCAAACCGTGGGTAAACCATACATCGACTCACCTATAACGCCGTTGATTTTGTTATTGAGAAGCGGACTGCCCTCGGAATAGCATCCTATAAGAGGAATGATTTTCAGTCAGGACACTTAATGTGAACTTTAAAAAAACTACACATTACACAGTATGTCCTGGTGTAGGCTACTGTTTAAAGATTTACATACATATTTTTATTTTTTTAAAATTCAAAATAAAACCCTAAATGTGCCAAGTGACATTTTTATCTTTAATTTTGATTTTTAACTTACCAAGAGCAGCCAAAATAAGCAAAGGCAGCCTAAAGTTAAAGAAATCCATATGGAGAGATCTGAGTCCCTGGAGCGACAGACAGGAATGTGAGACGGTGTGACTCTTCTGTAAGAACTTGAGAAAGTTAAGGCGACACACCCAACCAGTTTATCTGAAAACCTGCCCCGTTCAACCTGTACTCTTCTGATGTCATCCTTTACTGCGCTTCATCAAGAGGAAACATTGCCCCCTAGACTTCATTTGTCAATGGCATTTTGTTTTTTGCCATATAAAAGCACACAGCGTGTTGCCTATTTGCATACAATGCGGAATCAGTGAATGTAAACAAACCGTCAGTATAAATAATTGTAGCTGTTTTATTTATTAAAAAAAAAAAAAAATCAGCATTAAATACAAAAGTAAAGTAGGCAGAAGATCAGGCTGCTATATTAACACTGAAATACATGCATGTCAAAAACGTAAAACTAAATGATAAAAAAGAGATTTTTCTAAATAATATATAGGCTTACAAATGAATGAACAATATATATCAATTATATGTCAAAAATATGCAAAATACAGAAATAATACAAAAAAAAAAAAAAAATTAAATAACCTGCTTAAGTATTCATACCTCTTGTTAGGAATCAATGCATTAGGTAACTTAAAACATTAAACTGCTCTAGCACATAATGTGCGGATGATGTATTTCTGGCTTCTACTGACTCCTAGTGTCAAAAAAGAGACACTTCATGCTTCCACATGGGTGTTGCAAAAACAAAAGCCAAAATTAGGATTAGAGTAAGTAATAGGGATCTGATTTTAAAAAGCTTTAAAAAGCCAGAAACATTGGTTTCTGTAATCACTTTTTCTCCAACAGTGTCTTAGATCAATGTATTTACATCCATTCTACTTTACCACTAAGGCACCATAAGAGAAAGTGACTGACAGCCCTTGTTTTTTTACTTTTGAACATAATCTGTGAGATATTTATACATATAATGCTTTGGAACTTATATCAAATTTAAATTTCTTAGTCTCTATACTGTATCCGCCCACCTGCCACATGCTGCGCATCTTCCTCATCCACCCAGCAGTCAAAGGACACGCAGCTATGCTTGTGTAGTTCTGGAAGAACACCTTACAGAGACAGGCGCCTGTGAAATATATGGACATCTATGAAGCTTTACAGGTGTTCATACTTCTTACAATGATCCCCTGGAGAGCTGAATGACAGTGGAACACCACCGCTGGCAGTCGGAGTGAGCTGAAACTGAAAACAATTATCTTAAGATAACACATTTTTCCACCGCTTTCTGATTTACGTCTACCTCCAGCTAATAACTGCCCAGGGGTGTTGCATATGGGAACTGAGCGAATTGACTTGCCATCACATGTTTTCTTATCTAGCACAGGGCCCCAAATTAGACATTTTTTACCCTTCAGGGGGGAAAAAAATCAAGTTAATACATATTTTGAAATATGTAGTGCTGAAAGCATGTCAGTATGGACTAATAACAGTTTTGTCTTGAGGTAAATTCTTGGCCAACTGAAAGTTGTCTGCTATATACATAGTTTTATATAAGAATAGTTTAGAAGTTACTGTCATAATGTAATGCCATGATTTTGGGACAGTTGTAATTATATTGGCCATATCTCAAGAATCACTGTCTTGACTTCTCTATATATTGAGGATCCATATCGTAAATGTAAAATGTACTATGCTTGTTATTTTAAAACGAATCAGGATTCAAACAACAAGAAAATCCTGACAGTACTGTTAAAAACAGAATAGCATATTCACAAATGTCACTATACTTTTCACTACTTTCGCAAAGTACATAAGGGACATCATGCATTTATATATTTGGAGGGGGGGACTAGGGACAATCCTGGCTCACTTAGTGTCCAAAACAAGAAACAACATGACTAAACAGGGGAAAACGCTCTTTAAATACTTAATTTTTAATGCAATTGTAAGATTTCCAGTAGTACAGTTAGAATCCTAAATGATGTCTATTGTTTCATTTTGTAAGCTGAAATTGGCCACAACAAAATTATTATTTTTTTTTATTCAAAAAGATAAGCATTGACTTTGTCTCACTAAAATAAATGAATGAACATTTAAATGTTTTTAAAACCAACTCAATTAGACTGACCAAATTCTGACATGCAAATGAATGATTTCTTCCACAGCGTTTCACACAAGCATTTTTTTAACATACAAAAATTGTGCATTTTATTGTTTTTGGAATTTAATTAAAAAAACAATTGACTATAATGTTAGGGACCACATACAGGGCACAAAACATTTAAGGCTGAGTATTTTAAATGCATGATTACAGCATTTCTTCTTGCAATGTTCTGACCCTTTCACTAGGACTAGAAGACATTGTTTAAAAATAGATTTTCATTCGGTCCTATTCTGTATTTTCCTTTAAGCCAGTGTTGCTCATTTCACTTGAACTCAAGGTCTGTGCTTCTTCCCATGTTCTCTCTATTTGCTGCCCTAATTTTACCCCAGACACCCAGAACATCACATAAAAAAACACTGCATTAGCCTGAAAGCATCTCAATGAAGCCACTATCCGCGGGTAATGCTTCTGTCATCCACTGGAAGGCAGTTTTGTACAGATTATATCACCCTGTTTTCTCTATGTAGCATGTAAGAGCACAAAAAGCAAGACATCTGCTCTGTTTAGTCATCTTATCATATCCCTTTGGCTGCCCTTATGTAACGTTAATTCATAAGCAAATGTCAAATTTCCTTGAGAATATGTGTGGGAATATCTGTCCTGTTGAATTTTTAAACTTAAACGATGTTGAACGGGTCGGTGACATGGCTAATGCATATATTTGGGTAAATAACGGGTGAACGTGACTCACCTTGACTCACCTGTGATTGTCCTTCTAGGAATGCATAAACATTTAATTGTTAAACATAATGGATATTTGATTCCGTACAACATGCAAAGATATTAACTGTAGCATTCAACATAACAGTTGTGTCCTAACCAGGTGAGACGCAAGTTATCTGTCGATTCACAATGAGAAAATCGTTTTTAAATGTCCAAATGAAGTTCTTAGCAATGCATATTACTAATCAAAAATTTAGTTTTGATATATTTAAGGTAGAAAATGTACAAAATATCTTCACAGAACATGATCTTTACTCAATATCCTAATAATTTTTGGCATAAAAGAAAAATCAATAATTTTGACCCATACAGTTTATTTCTGGCTGTTGTAACAAATATACTCTTGCTGCTTAAGACTGGCTTTGTGGTCCAGGGTCAAATATTTCAATTGTATTTGAATTACAATGAAATATTGTTTGCACTAGATGTAATGTTATACAGGAATATGAGGTTATGTGGAGTAGATAAAGTGGAGAGAAGAGAAAGTGGCTTTTTGTTTAAAACTTAAAATGCAATTTTTTAAAATTATTTATTTTGGTGTTTTTGTCTTTTTTTGGATAGGACAATGACAAGAAGTGAAGTGGGAGAGAGAAGAGGTGGGATCGGGAAAGGTCAACAAGCTGGGGTTCGAACTCGGGACGCCTGTAGCTCAACAGTGCTGTATGATGGCACGCTGATAATGGCATTATCATGAATAATTTCAGTTATCTCCATTTTTAGATGCAGCCACAGAAGCCAAGTGATCAACATGGCATTCACTGCATGTCGTGCGTACAGGTTAGTACGACGAAACCAGATATGATTTATTAAAGCAATAAGCCCCAAGAAGCCATGGTTTACAGTAAATTTATAACAGCTAAGGGGCGCTGTTAGGCACAATGCTAAGCGGAGTGCCTAAACCCCCTCAGCTGTTATAAATTCACTGTAAACCATGGCATCACTGGGCTTAGTGCTTTTAAAAAACTGTTATTCCATATATGTAGTAAGGTTTCACAAAATAAAGCAGAGCAAATAAAGTGTAATGATATAAATAAAAACATCATTCTTCCGCCAAACAATGTAGTTCCTCAGAAACGGTTGTGGTTGCAACAAAGTGGTTGCTGAGCAACACGCAAACGTAAACATGTTTTAATTCTATTTTACAACTGCTTAGAACGCTGCTCAACCAATCAGAATCAAGGACCGGAAAACAATCCTTTTTAAAATACAGTTTTAACTTTTATCGCAAAATTATTTTAAACTTAATGCGTCACACCTGGTTACAACATAGTGTAAGGATTTTAAAAATTCTTAAAAATAAGTAGTATTATACATAAGAAAAGAAAAATCAAAGAAATTTCTAAACTAACAGAAACATCCATTAAGGGCAAAAGTCACAGTTTGAATCACTGTTTTATTCCAAACATGTGTCTATATATTTAACGAAAGAGGGCAATAGCCCTCCTACATAACCCCACAGTTTTATTGGAATAATAATAACAATATAATCTGAATCATTTGCCTTATTTTTTTCATTGTGGGTGTGATTCTTCAAGCACTGGTATAGAAATCTTTGAAAATTAATGAGAAATAAAAAATCAGCTTTGATTAAAAAAATGATTATCACATTTCTGTCTCTCTTTGACACACACACACTCAATCACACACACAATCATAAAGAACCAACATACGAATGCTATAATGCTGCAGATTCTAAACAGGGCTGCTATGTTTACACTTTGGATATAAATGGATATTGTCATCTCACAAGCACCCAGACAGCAACTTCTAGTCCACTTCAACAAACCATTCATGATAGAGGCTCATTTAGTTCTGTAATGAAAAACATCATTAATTGTCCTCTCACATATTCAGATAAATGTCCCCTCAGGTGCACAAAGGGGTTTTCTGTCTCGTCTTGTTGTCGTCATTGTTCTGGGAATGAAAAGTATTTCTCTGTGTTTTTGCGAATTGCAAATACTGATGGGTAGCTTGTTAAAGTCAACATGAAATCGAAACTGATCCTATTTAGGTACTTTACACACATTCCTGGTCTTACTGTGAATGATTCTCCAGTGCATGTTATTCTAAATGAAAAAAAAAAAAAAAATAACTTTCTTGTTTCTGAAATAACCTGCTCGGTTGACATCATCGAGGTTGTGCAGCTATTAACGAACAGCCAAATTAGGATTACTGTATTGTACTGTATTAAATACAGTAACGCAGCCTTTCTAAAATCTCGACAATAATTAACACAATAATTCAATGACAATTAACGATAACACAATAAAGGTTATGGAAAAATAGCGAATAAGTATAGATTTGGAAAGCAGTGTTACCACTGGGATTTGTTGAGACGGTCTCAAGGGTGAATCTTGAACTTCACAATCCAATGAAATTCAGGTCTGGAACGCTTACTTTGCGAGATCCAATGGATAAAAACCTGCTCTACATTTCCCTCCTGGAATATCCTGTTTTACCTGGAAAGGTCAAGTGGCAATGCATGCCATAAGCATGTCACATTATGGAAGTAAACTGAGTTTTTAATGCCTTTCATGTTGATTTTAACCTTTAACAGTTGGCGTTTTAAGACAGAAGATGGGATACTAAAACCAGGTGAGTAATCTTAGAGGTTGAAGAAGAGGAAAACCAATTCCTGACCATAGAACCTCCCCACTAAACTCTATATACTTTGTCCTCAGTGAAATTAAGAGGGAAGAAAACCAAAGAAACCCAAAGAAAAGCTAGAAAGAAAAAAACAAGCAAGAGACATTAAGGAATAAAAATGAGTTGTAACCCTCCCCCCTTATTTAAAGAAAGAAAGAAAAAAATTAAAATAAAATGACTAAAATTTGCACCAAAGTCAGTTCAGTTCAGCGTGCACACATTTTAGGTACAGACTCCATCATCCTCTCACAAAAGCGTAGTCCCCCATCACAAAGCATGGAGAAGATCCGCACTTCTATGCAAAACTAACAGCTGTCCTCATAGTTTTCTTCCGGGTTTCCCTTTACGACATGTTGCATAGCATACTTTCACGGGATATGCATTACGTAGTCTCAACAGCATGCCAAACCTCCGATGCAAGATGTGGTGTTAAAACCAGACACTTGGACAGCAAATGGTTGGCTGAATCATCTTTCTCTCACTCAGTGTCCATTAATGTAATTTTGCATCCAAAAATGGCCTTTATTTGCAGTATCCCAGAGGTCACTTTGACTGGAGGCGTGGGCAGAGTCTCTCCGTCTGTCCTCCAGCACTCATTTACATTAATTTTTTGTCCCGACGAAAGTTTTCTTACTCTCGGTTTCAGTCCTGCTTGCAGAGGAGATCAGTAGAGGGAGTTTTAGTGGGCGGCAGCGGCCTCGGAGGGGGCGTGGGTTTGGCCCTGCGTGGGCTGCCTGAGCCTCCTCCCTCGCTGTCGGTGTTTGTATTAGAGGCGGAGGGGGGCGGCGGCGGCAGACGAGGGAGAGAGGACGTGGCGGAGGCCAGGGGTGAGATGCGTGAGCAAGATGACGTGGAGCGAAGGCTCTGAATCCGCCGGCACTCTTGACACACCCGCACGTGCGTGCAGCCACGGGGGGCCGCCGTGGGGACCAGAGCGGGTGCGCTACTGGGGACGCTGGCACTGAGAGGGTCCTCCAGCAGTCGCTGAGGGCCCGGGCCCATTTCCGCAGCGCCCCCAACGGGTCCCGGTCCTGCAGCGGCGCCGGTTATCGGTCCCGTCCCGCTGTAGAGTTTGCCGTTGCTGAGACGCATCTCCCGCACGAGCCGCATTGGACGAGGAGCTCCTAAAGGGAGACGGGCCGGGTGCCGGAGGATACCCTGGGACGAGAGGGGTCGTCTGCGCCGCAAACGAGAGTTCTTTTTACAGGAGATAACGTTTCTGAATTCAGTCATCATTTCCTGACATACTGACACCTTGGTGAGGATCAAAGAGGAAGAGAGTGGAAAGAGAGTCAGGAAGGAAATACATAAGGAGGAAAGACCAAATGAATAAGAACAAGAGTAAAGTGAACAGAATGTCATTTTTTCAATTATCTACGTGAGCATCACTATTCCTAACTCAAACTGAAAAATAGGGCAGTGATTCTCAACCTTCTTGAGTCCAAGACCCCAGCTGCTTGTTATTTAATTGATAATTTGCAAAAATATTTTTTACTCAGTTTCTAGAATATTTTTAAGCATGGCATCAGTACAAAAATGTATAATCATAAAATATAATGAAATACCCATGGAATTATAAAGGTATTAATTTACCCTTATAAAAATAAGGCTACATTATAAATCACAGATAAGAAATATCATGAGTTTTAGTTGTTTTAGCTCATGTGCGTTGCTAGGCCATTTTTAGGGAGGCTACAGCCTTCCCTATTAGTCAAACATTTTTTATTATATATATATATATATTTTTTTTTTTTTATTTATTTTTTTTTTTCTGTTATTATTATTATTACTATTATTATTTCATTATACCCTCACTGGGGGCTGAGAGGGTAAAATGAAAATCCTAGAATTGCCCCTGTTTTAGCTTCTTTTAATGCTTGTTTTATCTTAAGATAAGTAGTGCTGGGCAACAATTAATTGCATCCAAAATAAAAGTTTTTGTTTCTGTAATATATGTGTGTACTGTGTATATTTAGTATGTATATACAAAGACACACACATACATTACATATTTTGAAATATGTATATATATATATACAGTCAACACAGTCATGTGAAAAAGTTAGGACACCCTATTGAATTCCATGGTTTTACGTATCAGGACATCATTAAAAAAAACTGGTCCTTGGCTGGTCTCAAAATTTTGAAAATAAAACCTCAGATGAACAACACCACATGACAAATTACACCCTGTCATTATTTACTGAACCAAAATAAAGCCAAAATGGAAAAGCCATGTGTGACAAAGTTAGGACGCCCTTACTGTTAACATTGGAATTAAGAGGGTAAATAACAGTCAAGCACTGCTAATCAAATACCTTTGATTAACTGATCATCAGCAAGTCTGAGCGCCTCTATAAAAGCATAAGCTTTGGCAGTTTGCTGGTTTGGAGCCTTCAGGTGTGTGTTAACACAATGTCAAGAAGGCATCAGCAATCTTCTAGAATAATGTCCTCTGAACAGACGAGACCGATGTGGAGATGTTTGGCCATAATGCACAGCGCCAAGTTTGGTGAAAACCTAAAGAGCATGTCAACACAAACACCTCATACCAACAGACAAGCATGCTGGAGAAGGGCTGATCATTTTGGGCTTGTTTTGTAACCACAGGACCTGGGCACCTCACAGTCATCGAGTTGGCCATGAACTCCTCTGTATGTCAAAGTATTCTAGAGTCAAATGCGAGGGCATCTGTCCAACATCTAAAGTTGGGCCAAAATTGGGTCATGCAGCAGGACAATGATCCCAAACACACCAGCAAATCTACAACAGAATGGCTGAAAAGAAAAGAATCAAGGTGTAGCAAAAGCCCAGTCCACGTCCAGAGCTCATTCAGACTCAAATGCTGTGGTGATAAACTGGCGCAACGTTAAAAAGAAGAGTGGTCCAAATTCCTCCAGAATGGTGTGAGAGACTGATAAAGTCACACAGAAAGTGAATGCTTCAAGTTATTGCTGCTAAAAGTGGATCTGCAGACAATTGACTCATAGTGTGTCCTAACTTTGTCACACATGGCCTTTCCCTCTTGGCTGTATTTTTGTTAAATAAATAATGACACTGTGTGATATGTCTCGTGATGATGTTGATCTGAGGATTTATTTTTCAAATTTTAAGACCTGCCAAGGACCAGATCATTTTTTACTATGTCCTGATACAGAAAACCATGAAATTCAATAGGGTGTCCTAACTTTTTCACATGACTGTATATATATACATATATATATATATATATATATATATATATATATTAGAACTGTCAAACGATTAATCGTGATTAATCAGATGCAAAATAAAAGTCTGTGTTTACCTAATATATGTGTGTGTACTGTGTATATGTATTATGTATATAAAAACACACACATACATGTATATATTTAAAAAATATATATTATATTTATATACAAAATATTTATATGTAGGCCTACATATCATATAAATTATATGTAAATATAAATATATATATACATATAAATATTTTAAATTACATACATGTATGTGTGTATTTATACATACATAATATACACAGTAGTTTTATTTTTAAATAATCAGTTTGACAGACCTAATTTATATTGATATAATTAATATTACATTAAAAAATATTTTTAAATATACAAACATAGCATTTTTCTTAAATATAGATACATGCACATGGTTTTATTTACATATACATAATAAATACACACAGTACACACTTACATATTATGTGAATAAATACTTTTATTTTGGATGCGATTAATCGTTGCCAAGCACTAATTATAAGTCATTTTAAGTATCTTAAGGTCATCTAGGAAGTTTGCTGAGGCCTAGGGCTGTCAAATTTCCTTGATTCAATTCAAGTAGTCAATTATAAAAAATCCTCGATTGCATTTTGCTTATGTCGAGTAACCAGCAAAATACCGGAACTGTTCATCATAATTTCAAAATAAAAGCTCAAAATCTTGCTCTGTGTTTACATCTTTTGATGTCCACATATTCAAGAAATGACAGTGGCTGTAGCATTTCTTTCGCAAAGAAATGGCCAAATATCAAAGATAAAGTGGACATTTGAATTAAATATTGTTTAGTCATTATTAAACAAGGATTGGATTGAAAGAGTAAAAACAGTCATCAGGCTATTGGCGCCTTATACAGGCATTTATAATAATGCATAATGTACATTAGGTCTATTGTTTATAATACGTTATGTATTATCACACTTTTGTTCAATAAAATGATATGATTACTTGCTTTTTGATAACCAATTACTATTGCCTCATTGCTATTATATATGTATTTTAAGTCATTTTAAAGGCTATTGTTTGCTTAGGTTTATTCCCTTAAAATATAAATACAATTATCCGATTACTCAAATAATTGTTAGAATAATCGGCAAATTAATTGATTAACAAAATAATGGTTAGTGACAGCCCTATTGACGTCTCATAGCGGGTCCTGGCCACTGGTAAAGAACCACTGAGTTAGTGGTTTATCTACCTGGTGGACCAATAAACAGGGGTAAAAAAAAAAAAAAAAAATCCTTAAACATAACTTTATGCATTTGGTATATGATTTTTATCCAAAGCAACTTACAATGCATTCAAGATATATATTATATTAGTAAATGTGCTTGCTGTTGCTAATGGAATGCTTTGCTACTTGACCTACAGAAATAACCTGCATTGAATAATGTGTGCAAAGTAGTTTTCAAAACAAGAACAACTAAATATTGTCTGCATTTGTCTAAAATAAAATGAATATGCTCTCAAAGCTTGTGAAACTCATAAATAAAGACTGGGATGCATTATTGTGTGCAAACAACTAATTTCTTTCTTCTTTCTTAACTTCAGTCTTAAAATTGTTTAATTTTCCAATTCATTAACTGAACATAATAAAATGTTCAATAACAGTATTCACTCCAAACAACTTGCCCCCAAATTTACATTCATGAATCTGGGAGATGCTTTTAATCCAAAGACACACACTGCATATATATTTTATCATTTCAAGGAATCAAACCCTTGACCTTGAGTCATGTTCACTGTTTGAGCTGCAGAAATATGAAATTGTGTGAAAGCTATGGAACAGTTACATCACAAACACAGACGACGTGACCGGTTGGCGTTATGACCTACTCGTGAGTGTCTGTGGTTTCGGACGGGGCAGGAGTGAGGGCGTACCTCATCTGTCTCAGCCGAGCGGCGCGTGGACCACACAAACTCCATAATGGCTACAAAAACAGCTATTATGAGCCCACATATCAGCACCACGAATATCCCGCCGATATTCTCCATGCCTAGACCTAAAGGAAAAACACGGCAATGTGAATAACGCACAGAAACATCCTTCCACCAACACACTGTGGATCTGATTAGAGATCTTCATTCCCACAGGATTCCAGAAAGATTCTGTTAAACTACATTTCAGAGATGTAGCTGGGTGTAGGCGGTATTCTTAAGAGTTATCAGCGTGAAGCATGAAGCCAGGTTGTTTGATAAGTAAAAATTTTAATTTCTCTCTTTTTTTTTTTTTTTTTTTAAATGCATGTCTGAAATGATTTGTTTCAATGAATTGATTAAAATAATGATAATAATAATAGAATGTCAGAAGTCACTGGAAATAAAAAAGGAAGGAGAAACATCTTTTAAAAAAATAATAATAACTTCTTGTTTGTGTTGGGTCGCCATTAAAATTGGAATCCTGAAGCAGGTGAAAACAAACAGGGATTTTCAGGTTCTCTTAAAGGAACACTCCACTTTTTTTGAAAATAGGCTCATTGTCCAACTCCTCTAGAGTTAAACAGAACCATTTTTGAATCCATTCAGCTGATCTCCGGGTCTGGCGGTAGCACTTCTAGCATAGCTTAGCATAGATCATTGAATCTGATTAAACTGATAGCATCTCGCTCAAAAATGACCATATATAATGATGATATTTTTCCTATTTAAAACTTGACTCTTCTGTCTGTGTACTAAGACTGACGGAAAATAAAAAGTTGTGATTTTCTAGGCTGATATGGCTAGGAACTATACTCTCATTCTGGCGTAATAATCAAGAAACTTTGCTGCCGTACCATGGGTGCAGCAGGCACAATAATATCACGCAGTGCTTGAAAGTGACCGGCACTAAGTTTGTGTAGATGCAGAGTTGCAGCCGGCAGAGTTGACAGCTGCATAATATCATTGCGCATCCTGCACTCATGGTATGGCAGCAAAGTTCCTTGATTATTACAATGAAATGAGAGTATAGTTCCTAGCCATATCGACCTAGAAAATCTTCAATGTAACTACAGAACAGTCAAGTTTTAATTAGGAAAAATATCGAAACTCTTTGGTCATTTTTAAGCGAGATGCTAACGGTCTAATTGGATCCAATGATCTATGCTAAGCTATGCTAAAAGTGCTTCCGCGGTAAAACCCAACTGTTTACCTCTAGGGGAATTGAAAAATAAGCTTATTTTCAAAAAAAAGTGGAGTGTTCCTTTAACCTGTATTCTGTTGATTTATTTCCCAGTGATACAATTAATGAATACATTTACAAAGAAACACCAACTAAAAAACTTGGTGTGTGCAAGAATAAGAGGAAATCCAGAATAATTCTGGGTTTAGCAGTACTGAATCACAAAAACAAAGCTTATATTATTTGACATTTTCTTGCAGACCTGTAAATAACCCTGAGAGACTGTAAATGTCACTTTCTCGTGAATATACAAGCTTTGCGAACCACACTAGAGAAATTACACACACAGGCACACATGTATGTTCATGCCTGCGCATCAAATAGCTACCATTTTCCCTCCATTCCCCCTGGGCCAGTATGAGTGTACAACACACAGAATGCAAATATCACCAGAACACATAAATAAACACTCAGACAGTGTTAGCAGAACTGTGAAGCATCTGTCATTGGAATCAGACGGATGTAGTACATCCTATATGCAATATTGTAATAATATAGAGAGCGAAAGGAAATCAAATATCCACACTGTTTGTGTGATTTGACAAAAACTCATTTTTTATATTTCACACAAATATATGTTTATTTGAAGAGCAGATATATTTTAAGGTAAGGCTGCTGTAGGTAAACAAATCACACCATGCAAACACTACATTCGGGTTCCCTTACTTTATGACCAATGAATTTCTATCATCCAAGTTTGTTTATAAAAATAATTTTATTGACATTGCACTCACAAATAGTAATTTATAGCCAAATAAATTACTGTATCTAGAAATTTTTCCTTTTAAGATTTTATTACTTTCTAGGACTTCTCCAGGCCTGGAAATCACACTTGTGAAATTCTCTGATATTACATGGTTTTCCAGGACGATCGGGAACTCTTGTGTATTCATATATACAGCTGAAGTCAAAAGTTTACATACATCCTGCAGAATCTGCAAAATGGTAATCGTTTTACCAAAATAAGAGAAACATACAAAATGCATGTTATTTTTTGTTTAGTGCTGACCTGAGTAAGATATTTCACATAAAATATGTTTACATATAATCCACAAGAGAAAATAATAGTTGAATTTATAAAAAATAGCCCTGTTCAAAAGTTTAGATACACTTGATTTTTAATACTGAATGATCCACAGCTGTGTTTTTTTTTTGTTTAGTGATAGTTGTTCATGAGTTCCTTGTTTGTCCTGAACAGTTAAACTGCCTGCTGTTCTTCAGAAAAATCCTTCAGGTCCCACAAATTCTTTGGTTTTTCAGCATTTTTGTGTATATGAACTTTTTTCAACAATGACTGTATGATTTTGAGATCCATCTTTTCACACTGAGGACAACTGAGGGACTCATATGCAACTATTACAGAAGGTTCAAACGCTCACTGATGCTCCAGAAGGAAACACGATGCATTAAGAGCTCAGGGGTGTAAACTTTTGAAAGGAATGAGGATGTGTACATTTTTCTTATTTTGCCAAAATATCATATTTCTTTCATTTAGTACTGCCCTTCAGAAGCTACAGAAGATACTTACATGTTTCCCAGAAGACAAAATAAGTTAAATTTACCCTGATTCAAAATTTCTAAAAGTTTTCCCCCCCCGGCTCTTAATACATCAGTTTTTCTTCTGGAGCATCACTGCGCGTTTGAACCTTCTGTAATAGTTGCATATGAGTCCCTCAGTTGTCCTCAGTATGAAAAGATGAATCTCAAAATCATACTGTCATTGTTGGAAAAGGTTCAAATACACAAAAATGCTGAAAAACCAAAGAAATTATAGGACCTGAAAGATTTTTCAGAGGAACAGCGGGCAGTTTAACTGTTCAGGACAAACAAGGGACTCATGAACCACTATCACTGAGGAAAAAAAAAAAAAAAACACCTGTGGATCATTCAGGTGACAACACAGTATTAAGAATTGAGTGTATGTAAACTTTTGAAAAGGGTAATTTTTATAAATTCAATTATTTTTTCTCTTGTGGAGTATATGCAAATGTCTTTTATGTGAAATATCTTATTTAGGCAGTAATAAATTAAAAATAACATGCATTTTGCATGGTCCATCTTATTGTGGTCAAATAATTAACATTTTGCAGATTCTGCAAGGTGTATCTAAACTTTTCACTATATCTATTCCTAATGAAAAATACAACTATTATTATTCTTAGACATGAAATTAGATATTATTTAAGGCAAGTCGCTTCAGGCAAAATTTTTGCTTTTCCATGCCCTGGCCTATTTTGAGGTAATGTGCTCTTTTGCTTCCATAACACATCTTCTTTCAGACTTGTGGAAATAAAACATCCATTGCGTGTTTATTTTATGACACTGTATCTATTTGTCCCTGTAGATTTCAATTACAATGCATATCTGTAAGGCTGTTTTCTCAAAATAAGTTTTCTTCTGATGCACCAAACCACAAATCTCCACTTCAATATACTTATGTACACCAAACAGTTTTATTCCTATCTATATTCTAAACGTTTTTACAGAGCGTTTTGTTCACATATTATTTGCCTGATTTATATAACATTTTATTCCCAAAGACATGGTGAAAACGTATTTATTTTTTGGCTGTTGACTGTATTTTCTGATTTATAGAGTAAATCAAAGATATACTGTAAGAGAGATATATGTGCTGTGTCAACAAAATGAAACAAGAATTTTAAACCTGGCTTTATCCATTGTTCAGATTTCTGCTCTAGAAATTGCATATTTAAACAATATTTATATATTAAATTTACAAACAAATTGTCTTAATGTACTGTGAATGGGTGAAAGCATAGTGATTTCCTTGCAAAGACATTCATCAGGTTTTAGTATTCTTTTACATTTTTTAGGATAAAGGGAAGAAAAGCTATAGGATAAAATGAATAGGATACATTTTTGTCCCTGTGAGAATAGCAAAACTTACGCTAATACACACACACAGACTTGAGATTATAAATATTCAGTGTCATACAAGAACCCATAAATTAAAGTGCCAGTACAGCTGTTATCAGGACGTACAGTAACAGAACAGTATGTTATGTTGAGGTGCTAATGACTATAATAACAGTGTTTCACTCACCTTTGGCTCGGTGGTCTTCTTCTTTAGGACACTTTCCACCCTCCCACCATCGACGCTTTAAGATTTCTAATCTGTTGTTCTCTTGCAGCTGCAGTACGCCTAACGTGATCTCATCTCTGAATGGTGAACCTGCAAGAGAGAATGAAATTAGCTACTTTAGCTGATTAGCTAACTCGACTTGGCAAGGCTGGGAACTTAGCAAAGTACCTTAACATTAGAATTACAGCAGCAATGCTGCCAAAAAAAGTAAACAGTTTCTGGCCATTTGGACACCTTTAGTGACAGGGACAGTGATAGGAAATGACCCAAACCAGTGTTGCCCTCATTAGCACTAGTGTCAGAACACATACGCTAACTGCTAAGACATGACTGGGAATGTCTTAAGTCAACTGATGTTGTGCAAATGAGTTAAATTAGCCAGAGTGTCAGAATGAAAATGAATGTTATGATAGGTTAATTCCAAATTATTTGACTTGTTAGAATAACATCACCCTTCATTAAACATTACTGTATCACAGCTAATCATGTCACGCTAATAACGATGTGACGCGAAAGGATGTGTTCATCAAATTAATAGATGTTAATTCAAATTAAACACTGCGGATATGCACTGGAATGGATCGGCTGTCACTGAATGTTAGTTTATTTTTCATTCAAAGCTGTGAAACTGAAGCACCTTACAGGTGCTTGTTTTTGCACCTCCTCAGTATAATAAGCACAAGACATTTATTTTGTGTCAATATCACTTACATCAAGCCCTGTTTTAAAGTTGCAATTTTCTCATGTCATGTTAGATCTAAAATCACCTTGCAATTTTTTTTTTTTTTTTTTGCTTCTTGCAATTTTTGTGCTTCTTTCAAAATGAAATGTCCAGTCAGTGGTGCTGAAAGCATGTTCAGTTTTATCCAAAATGCCATTTTAGCTTGCTTCTTCAAGTCTTTGAGCTTTTAATGTGACTCGTGTTTTACGGGACTCAAACACGAGAGCTTTGCATTGCTGTACCAGGTGAGCTACCAAGCAAGTTTACATTAGAAAAGCCATATGGAACTAATTATGTGATGCAAATGTCAGAATGAATTGGTTTACAAATCATTGCACATGTGTTGTGCAAGGTCTTTTTTAATTGATAATCTGTCAATGTTATAATAAATTACGTGGGGGGGGAAAAAATTGTGTGTTATTACGCAACTAGTGTTCAGTTATTATTTATTTATTTACAGCAATATCGTGAACTGAGCTGGATGATGAACTGCCTTTAACTGAAAATTGAGTGTTGTCCTTTTGCATTATTGACACACTATTGCCCTATTTAATACTGTAAAGCTGCTTTGACAATCTGTATTGTTAAAAGCAATATATAAATAAAGGTAACTTAACGACTTAATTTCAGTTGGAATCTACAGTGAATTGTTATTTGTAAGTTGTTTTTTGTAGGCAGAGGCACATTTTTCCAATGAGCCTATGTTGTTTTTTAACATTATTGTTTTATGTCTTAATTATATGAAATCTCTTGCAAATACCTATTTTTGTTAACAAGAATAAATCTGGTATTTAAAACGGCACGGTTTGAAAGGTCACCAACTGGATATTGCTTTGCTCGGTTGTAATTACATTCTAAGCTTGTTATCTCAGCTTATAAAGAATTTCATTCATCTTCCAGCACTGAAATGTTTTGAGAAGTTTAAATATTTGTTGTTTTATTTGAAAAATGACCAGACTGAACCTCACTATTGAACCTGACTATTCACCACAAAAGCACATACAATACATTAAGCATTAAAAGGTATCCACAAACAAATTAACTACCATAATGTGATGTACATTTTGACTGAAACAGAATATTTATATAGAAGTACATATTCTGATGAATCATGCACAGTGAGAACAAGAACATGAAAGGTAACACTTTACAGTAAGGTTCAATTTGATATCATTAGTTAATACACAATGAACAATTCTATCTATCTGCCCGAAGAGTGAATCCGTATTTGCAAAAGTACGGAAAACGCGTACTTTGGGTCAGCTCAACGGCTCTTGTTTACTTTGAATGGAGTGACGTTGACGTTGACGCCTTTGCTCGCAGCAGAAGTTGAAAACGCAGGCGTCAGCCAATCACATTGCCTTATGCAAATATACTACTTTTTTCCTTGTTTTACCTTTTTAGTTAAGGGTGTTTCTTTGCATGTTTACTTTGCAAAGACTGTGTCGGTACTTCTGCAGCAATGTAGGATGATTATGAAATGATTTTTGAAGTTGTGGGAGAAAATACAATCACAGTTCAGAGTTCAGGGACAGCAAGACAAGACGAGCGTTTGAGATTAAAATGTATTTAAATTGTATATTTTTTAATGAAAATAATTGATCGTTTCGCTAGATAAGACCCTTCTTCCTCTGCTAGGATCTTTTACAACCGCATTTGGGATCGTTTGAAGCCACATTTAAACTGCATTTTGGAAGTTCAAACTCGGGGCACCATATCAGTCCATTATATAGAGAAAAATCCTGAAATGTTTTCTTCAAAAAAACACAATTTCTTAAAAAAAAAAAAACTGAAGAAAGAAAGACATGAACATGTTGGATGACAAGGGGGTGAGTACATTATCTGTAAATTGTTGTTCTTGAAGTGGACTTTTCCTTTAAAAGGTCAGCTTTAATTTCATGTTTTACAGTCTAGGACTGTGTTGACACCATCTGTACTCCAGGTTGCTATGGAAGCAGATGGGGGGGGGGGGGTGTCCATGGTGACCAGCCTCTTCATGAATGAGTGGATGATAGGATTTTATCACTTGGAACCAGAACTTTGGGAGGCGACCTGAAGAGATGCGTTAGAACCGGGAGGAGGGAATGAATGTTTGAGCTGCTGGAAGACATTCTATGACCTGGAGATAGTCTTTGAAGACGGATGCTGCTCCTGGGTTCTCATTTCAAATCTAGTTACGGCATCATGCGATTACGAGCGTATGGTGATATTTCGGAGAGCAGTTTGGCCTAGTGGTCGTGAGGTTATTGGACTGATCTTCCTGGGGGACAGAAGATCAAAAACAGCAAGCAGCTCTGGTAATTTCCTCACTGCATCTATTCACCTACTGTAGGTACAAGTTCCCCACTGATGTTTATTCCCCACTGATGAGTATTCATAAGCATCCCTTTTTCGTATATCCTGTCTCTTACTCTCATTTTTCACTTACTCTCAGTTTTTATTATTCTTCAAGCATCAGCAGCAGCCCATATAGCTGTATTAGCACACTGAGTGGGCAAGATCTTAAAGGGACAGTTCACTCAAAAATGAAAATTCTGTCATTATTTACTCACCAAGTTGTTCTGAACCTGTATGAGTTTGTTTCTTCTGCTGAAAATATTTTGAAGAATGTTGGTAACCAAACAGTACTATAATAGTAAGTGACTATACCCATTAACTTTGATATGGAAGTCAAAATATTCTTCAAAATACAATTTTTAGAACTACTTAAAAGATAAATGATGACAGAATTTATTTATTTTTTCTTAACATCCAATCTGCCTTCCAAACCTAATAGCTAAAACTTAAATATATATATATATATATATATACATACATACATACATATATATATATATATATACAGGGGTTGGACAATGAAACTGAAACACTGGCCAATATAGTGCTGGAGGTTTCATGGCTATATTTATGCAGCCTGGTGGCCAGTCTTTACTGATCGCACATTCCACCAATAAGAGCAGAGTGTGAAGGTTGACTATGTGCACCCAATAGCTCAAACATTGTACCCTGAAGGTGGTGCCGTGTATTAGGATTATAATGCACCAATACACACAGCAAGACTGGTGACAAGAGTGATTTGATGAACATGAAAGTAAAGTTAAACATCTCCCATGGCCTGCACAGTCACCAGATCTGAATATTATTGAGCCGCTTTGGGGTGTTTTGGAGGAGCGAGTCAGGAAATGTTTTCATACACCAACATCACATAGTGACCTGGCCACTGTTCTGCGAAAGGAATGGCTCAAAATCCTTCTGGCTACTGTGCAGGACTTGTATTTGTCATTCCCAAGATGAAATAATGCTGTATTGGCTGCAAAAGGAGGCCAAACGGCATACCAATTGTGGTCTAAACCCAGGTGTTTCAGTTTCACTGTCCAACCCCTGTATATATGTATATATATATATATATATATATATATTCTGAAATATATAAACTATAAACTACTAAAAGCAACACAACAATTTAAACACAACTAAAAATAAAATAAAATAAAAACAGTAAATTCACAATACTATAAAAGTATATAGCTAATACTAAAATAGCAGTGTTGGACATTCAGTTCTCATATATTTTATTGCTTTATTGCTTTTTATTGCTTGCAGTGTTTTCAATTTCTGTCCAATTAGATTTCCACTATTTCTAATCCTGCTACAGGTTTCATCAGATTTCATCAGAAAACCCACAGACCATGTCAAAAAAGAGCTATTAAAAGGTTTCTGATGTACTACACTGTTCAAGTGTAACACGTCAAAGACATGAAACAATTCTTTACAAATCTTAGAGACATGAAACTTGATATGGATTACTGCCAAGAGCAACAAGAGCATTCGGTGACAGCTCCACCGTCTAGTCAAGACTTCAGAAAAATACTACTTTTTAGCATTTTATTTAATAATGTTTTTTCAAGATTTGAACTTATTCCTCTCACAAATATAACCAACCCTAATAAAATAGCTGGAAAGACGGCAAACATGAACAGGGGCTCTATTTAGGTACAACTTCATGAGTTAAAAATGTATAAATAGTGGAATATCTCCTCTTGGTAGATTTAATTGTAATCCACTAGTGATAGTTTAATTAGAGTCTAGAACATTCAAGAGCTCTTCTCTCTGTATGTACAAATGGCAAAATTAGCAGGTGGGGATCCCATACAGGACAAAAAGCAATACAACTGCCAAGTATTTTCAGTGTTTTAACTGTACTGACAATAGTAGTAGTGAAGACATTTTCCATTTTAGAAATTTGCTGATCAGCTTCAAAAGAAGGCAGAAAAATGTAACAGAACTATTAGCTTGCTTAGACGTCTTTGGGAATTGGAGCAGTAGGCCTACTGTGCGAAATCACCACATGACGCCAATAACACTTTTACGGCCTATTTCACTTTCACAGCTGGATGTAAGCTTCTTAAATTTTGACTTGACAAGCCCCTTTGCACTCAAGTCCAGAAAGCCCTTCTACATAATTCCAGTGCATACAGTGGCTCAATAGTGGCCATTATCTCACCCAGCCCAATTCTTTAGCCACGATTAAGACCCCACGTTTTCTCTTTTCCAGCCCTCCTCATTGTTACACCCACTAGCAAATATTAAAGCCCTCAATGCAAAACACACATATGCCCATGAATTGTTCCTTTTCCCTCCCTCATATCTCTGTCTGTCAAAGAATAATTGCTGAAAATGCCAAATGTCAAAGACAAAGTCAGAATTGCTATTTATCAAGCGTTGTGGAAAGTGGCAAGCCATCTATCCAGGAGAAAAATTAGACAGAAATGTGCAATATCAGAGCGTGAAGAGATGCTATCGTTGCGACAGCGGCTTTCTTGTCTGTGTGATGTTCACTGGGACATCATCATATTTATTTCGGGTAGAACTAAAACACTTTTTTTTTATTTTACTTTTGGTGCAATTATGCATAGGGATAATGGAGCGAGAACAAAAATAGAGAAAAGACAACCACACTCAAACTCACACCATCCACTTGAGCATCAAGGCTCAACGTATCAGAGTATGTCCCAAACCAAAACACAAATGTGTTTCCTAATATATAAACAAACATTGAAATGTATGTAGAATTACATTTTTCGATTTATTTTTTTATGGCCAAATAAATAAACGCATAAATATTTGATTGATAGATTCATTAATATAAATACTGAAAATAAGATATAAAGTGCATCATTTCTGTCACAAGTAATTTTTTTAACAGATCATTTAATTTTAGTTGTCTCCTGCACATTAAACTGGGAATAAGAAAATATTTTAGAATTAAACAAAATTACACAATACATGCAGTAATATATTTGGATGCCAGTGGCTCATGGTTTGACTAGTTAGCATGAACCAGTAGAGCTTAATCAGGTTAGATGGATGGATGAAAATAAAGTATAGACTTAAAGTTTTTACAAATGACGCACTGTAGTGTTAAAGAAGTGAAATTTACTGTAAAAAAACAGCAGCTGTGGTTGCCAGAACATTGCACACTGTAAAAATTACTAATATAATATATATGCTATTGTGAAAAAAAATAATATTAAATAACCACTTTAGATTTCACATAAAACCCTAATGTACGTAACTAATAAGATTAGATTGATTATATTTATTCACAGTATATAGTATGAAAACAATGTTAACTTACTGTTAGATGTGACAAAATTATAAAAGTCCATTTCCGCTGCTGAATAAAAAATAAAAAAAGGAAATTGCAACTTCTTATCTCACAATTCTGACTTTTTTCTCGCAATTGCAAGTTTAAATTTCATGATTCTGACTCTTTCTCAGAATGGTGTGATATAAACTTGCAATCCTGACTTTATTTTCTTTATGACACACAATTGCAAGTTATTATATAAACTCGCAATTCTAAGAAAATATCACTCTTTTTCTCTCAAAATTGGACTTTATAACTTTATGACTTGCGTCAGGATTTTGAGTTTATACTTTGCAATTCTGACTTTATAACTCACAGTTGCAAGTTTATATCTCACAATTCTGAGAAAAAAAGTCTTACACCTGGCATAAAATTGCATTTGTGAGTTTATTTCTCACAGTTGTGAGTTTATATGACCCAACTCAGAGGATAAAAAGGTCAAAATTGCAAGTTTATATCTCACAATTTTAAGAAAAAGTCAAAACTGCAGAAAAAATCTTATTTCTAAAATATAAAATTGCAACTGTGAGTTATAAAGTCAGAATTGAGAGTTTTTGTTTTGCAATTTAGACTTTATAACTCACAATTGTCAGTTTACATCACAATTTTGATTTTATAACTTGCAATTGCAAGTTTATATCTCACAATTCTGAGAAAAAAAGTCTAAATATATAAAAGTTTATACCTTGTGATTCTGACTTTATAACCCGCAACTGCAATTTAGCTCACAATTCTGAGAAAGTCAGAATTTAGAATTTACTTTATACCTTGCAATTCTGACTTTATAACTCACACAATTCTGAGAAAAAAAGTCAGAATTGTGACATGTAACTCGCAGTTGCGAGAATAAAAGAATTATGAGATAAAAAGTCGCAATTAACTTTCTTTATTTTTTAAATTGGTGGTGGAAACTTTTTCTACATAAAATCCTACTATACATAACTGGTAAGAAAAAAAGTGCTATTTCAACAACTAAAAAAAACATTTTTAGGTGTCATGCAGGAAATTCTGGGAATGTCAATTTACATTTTTTTTTCCACTATAAATTATACAGTGACTTATTGGTTTTCACTTCCAAACACTGTAAATGTAACAGTATTTTACTGTAAAACAACATTTTGAGTAGATCTATTACATTTATTTACCACATATAGAAAGGAAAATTACTTTTAACTTTTGACGCCTATTCAAAAGACGCAATAGAAGCCTGTTGGTACCTCAGAGTGAAAAATAAAACAAGTGTTTTTTTTTCTGAGAAGTTTCAAAATAAAAAAAAAAAGATTTAAAAATTAAAATGATTAGTCACATTGTAAAAATTTCCACCATTTGCAGCTTTTACCACTGAATAGGAATGTTAACGGCTGTCTTTCTCCAGATACTCCATTAAAGACCTCCATGCTGGACACTCAAAAGTATTTCTACTTATATAAGAAGGTTAAAATCAGACTTTGATTTCTCTTAAACCTTTATATTCCACCTGAAGCCTTTTTCTTTGTGTCTCTTGACTCTTTCTCTTCCACGCTACTCACCCAGAGGCATTCCGATGCCGTAGCCCTTGGTGTCCAGCAGGCCTCCGATCTGCGTGAGGTTGCAGTTGAGGCGTCGGTGGTACTCGTTCATGGTGCTTTCCAAAAGAAAGGCATACCTGGAGTTTAAAACCCGCGCTATGCCCTCCTCCGTGCTCTTCACGAACACGCTGGGCTGCTTGGAGTACATGTAATTCCACATGCGCTGGTACGTCTGGTACCGCGAGTTCTGGGTTTGTCGTCAGCGATAAAAGCGGGGGGGAAAAACATGGCGAGAGAAAAGAGATATTGTATTGGAAGGCAGAGAAAAATCATAGACTAAATTATATTTGCGGTGACACAAGGACAGGTGAATGAATAAAGAGACATTTTATTGGCAGACATTGAGAGTGAACAAGATTAAGGTAACAGATTGAAAGAAAGTGAAAATGTACGGGAAAAAAGATGGATAATACATTATTAATGTAAAAGGGGAGGTGAACTTGGCCTCCAGTGTGAATATGGATGTGGCTGTGAGTCACTAGGCCAACTGCTTACTGCCATAAACAGGACATGATGCATTATGACATGAGTCAAAGCACATGCACAGACTAGTCGATTACTTTTACCACTAATTAAAGGGTCTGTTTTGACTATTAGTGTATCACATGACTTTTCTGCCCTTGTTTTGTATGTGGTGCCAACATTTTGTTTGGCTTAGGTTTTTCAACCCATATTTTTAAATTATTTACATCAGGTAAACATCGATCTACAGACCGGTCAACTACTTTTCTGGGCAACTAGTCAAAATGAGTAGTTGAGAAAGTTTTATTTTGTGAAGTTATTACTAATAAATATTACTTTTTTGTGTTTTTTTAGTAGTAATAAATTAGTAATATTTAAATTACCTTTTAAATTACCCTTTAAATGCATTAAACCTACTAAAAGTGCCAGTAAAGACTTGTTTTCAACATTAATAATAATAAGAAGAAATATTTCTAAAACAGAAAATCAGCATAATTTCTGAAGATCACATGACACTAAAGACTGAAATAAATTCATCTTTGCCACCAGAGGAATAAATTACATTTTAAAACATATTATAATAGAAAACTATGAAAGCCTGTTTCCACCACTTAATAAAAAAAGGTAAACCTCTCAATTCTGACTAAATAATTATTTTCTCAGAACTGCATGATATTGCAAGAAATAAAGTCAGAATTACTAGATAAAAACTCACAATTCTGACTTTTTCTTGCAACTGCATGTTATAAAGTTATAATGTTATAAAGGGGAAAAAAATCACAATTACAAGAAAAAAAAAAGTTAGAATTGTGAGATAAAAATGTGCAATTACCTTTTTTTATTCAGTGGCAGAAACAGCCTTCGATAGACAACAGTTTTGTTTTTTAATAATATATGTTTTATATAACAGTTATAGATAAATAATATTTCATAATAATACTGTGTATACTGTACTTTTACTAATAGTTTTTATCAAATAAACTCTTTTGTGACTATAAGTGACTTTTTTCAAAAACATACAATTTTACAGAATGTTTTAAATGGCAGTATATGAATATTGTCAGCGTTAGTTACTACAAAACTTCAGACACGTAGAATTTTGTGAATGAACTGTGTTTCAGTTCTGCTAAAATCTAAATGTGAAATTCAGCTGGCACAGATTCCATGTGGGCTTTGATATGAGTCACTAGTCCAATTGCTGCCATAAACAGGAAGTGATGCATTATGACATCACGTGTGCACATGGTAGCCCAGTGAAACAAATCACACATACACATACACAATTTGACACAAACAAGCACATATGTACCATGAAGAAGGTCATAGTACTTCCTCCTTGAATAGTCCCATACTGGATGTTTGTCTGATCGGCCAAGTCGTCAGCAGACTCGATTGGCACCTCCATCCTTTGGACCGTCAGGAAAGCTGCAAGGTTTGCCGTGTAGGAGGAAATGATGATCAGCGTGAATGCCCACCTGTTTCAGACACACAGAAATGCATCATTTTTTTACACATCGAGACAGATGTTTACATTAGACACATCTGTGTGCAGCTATGCTGACACATACAAAAATTATTATTCAACACCCACAGCTGCAATGTCAACCAGATGAACCTGCTTTGATGAAAGGAACCATAGCAAGCTATAAAAATGTATCAGTAGTGCGCTGCAAACTCTCTGTAATTATCTGTAATGTGAATGGAATTAATAAAGTGATGACATATTTAAAAAGACACACATTAACACATTAACCAATACATTTATGTCAGATGTTCTAACCAATGTCATCTGCAAAAATGAGGTACTTCCATCTGGATGGATGGATAGATAGACAGAATGATAGATAAAATGACAGAACGATGCATAAATGGATAGACGGACAGATAGATAGAGAGATAGATAGATAGACAGACAGACAGAATGATAGATAAAATGACAGAACGATGCATGAATGGATAGACGGACAGATAGATAGAGAGATAGATAGATAGACAGACAGACAGAATGATAGATAAAATGACAGAACGATGGATCAATGTATAGATGGACAGATAGACAGATAGATAGATAGATAGATAGATAGATAGATAGATAGATAGATAGATAGATAGATAGATAGAAATGATAGAATGATGGATGGAATGAATAGACGGACGGACTGACAGATAGATAGATAGATAGACAGATAAAATGACAGATAAAATGATAGAACGATGGATGGAATGAATAGATGGACATACAGATAGATAGATAGATAGACAGATAGATAGATAGATAGATGGATAGATAGATGGATAGATAGATAGATAGAATGTTCAATAGATAAATAGAACGATCTATAGATAGAACACTAGAATGATGGATGGATGGATGGATGGATAGATAGACAGACAAATAGAATGATAGATAAAACGATAGAATGATGGATGGATGGATGGATAGACGGACGGACAGATGGATGGATAGACAGATAGAACACTAGAAGGATGGATGGATGGATAGACAAACAAACAGACAGATATATAAACAAATAGAATGATATATAAAACAATAGAACGATGGATGGACGGATGGACAGACAGATAGAACATTCAATAGATAAATAGAATGATCGATAGATAGAACACTAGAATGACAGATGGATGGATGGATGGATAGACAGACAAATAGACAGAATGATAGATAAAACGATGGATGGATGGACGGACGTACAGACAGACGGATAGATAGATAGATAGAACACTAGAAGAATTGATGGATGGATGGATGGATAGATAGTCAGACAAATAGACAGATAGACAGAATGATACATAAAACAATAGAACGATGGATGGATGGACAGACGGACAGACAGACGGATAAACAGACAGACAGACAGACAGACAGATAGATAGATAGATAGATAGATAGATAGATAGATAGATAGAACGATCGATGGATAGAATAGATGATTGATGATAGATAGATGGATTGATGGATGGATAGACAGACGAATAGACAGAATGATATATAAAAAACGATAGAATGATGGATGGATGGATGGATGGATGGATGGACAGATGGACGGAGATTAAAATAGAATCTGTCGGAACATTATAAATGTCTTTGCTGTCATTTTAGATCAATTTAATGCATCCTTGCTGAATAAAAGTATTGATTTCTTTAGGGAAAAAAAGGGGAAATTTCTGAGAAAAAAAGAATGCTTGTCTAAGGCATTTCCAGTAGGAAGCTGGAGAGCCTACTCAACACAAGCATGGAGTGCTTCAGCGCAGATAAAAGAAAACTCCTGATGTCCTCAGAAAAAAAGCTTTCACGAGATTGGTGAAGCATTTCAAATTTTTCTAAAGAGACCGGCCTCCAAAAATACACAAACATCCAGATTAGTTACTTGTCATTTAGTAAAAGCTCTTTATCAAAAATGAAAGTACACCAAATTGCAGACACACGTCCCCCAGAGCATCACAGAGTTAGAGCCGTGCTGAGGGACGCAGCAGAGATAGACGCCAGCTCTCTGCTTTCTGGGTCAGCCCAGTGTGGGATTAAAGTGGCATCTATTGTGTTTATTCACACCACAGATGATTAAACATTCGGCTTCCACTGCATGCACAGATCGAATCATTTCAACTCCATTGTTACTCTTCCTAAAAGTGGTCGTTCAACTTAAATGACCTCAACAGCACGGCGCAGGACAGAAATTGAAGAGATGGAACAGAAGACAGCTTGACTTGATAGCAGACAGAGCAAAACGAACTAAGAGTTACACCATTCAAGGTGGGAGACTAATCTAGGAATCCACTACAAAAGAGTGAAGCACACAATATACAGTATGTCGGCACACAAAACAAACGTGCCCAAACAAACTTTCAATAAGTGAGAAAAGACACACTCTTAAAGGTCTCTTTACATGGGGAACAGATTTTCAGTTCACGATAAATTGCAATAATGCATCGCCATGTGTGAAAATCTGCCCTGCAGAAAATTTTCACACCAAGTAGGTCATTTTTGTGGCCGCTTGTCCAAAAAAAAAAAAAACACCTACCAGCAAATAAGATATGAGCGGATATTCAGTTAAAGGCACTTGACATGAAATCTTAAAAAATAAAACTGTATTTTATTTATGTTTAAACATGTCCTGAAATAAAGAGCTGATCTTGGTGTTAATCAACCTTTAAGTAGATTTTGATAATATGTATGTGTTGATTTTTAACACCAGAAAGCGGTCAATTAAATATATAAATATTCATACAAATTAAATTTGCATTTAAATATGAAAATAAAAAATATTTTTTATTTCTTAATTACAAAAATTAATACTTAAAATTAATACTCTCCATTGTCATGTCTCATTTTCCTCATGAGAAAGTATAGACTTTTTTGGAAAATTAATAAAATGTAATAAATGTAAATGTAATAATAAAAACATTAAAAAAATTTTTTGTAATGTATAATATATATGGTGATTCTTTGTTATTAAAAAACACAAATTTATATATATATATATATATATATATATAAATTAAAAATATGTTTCTGGTCAACTGGTAAAAGTACAGTATAATTAAGTATGATTTAATCTAATAAACATGTTTTATGCATTTATTATAAAAGAGGAGTTAAAAAGACATTTTAAAATCATATTCTAACACTAAAACAATTAAAGAGTAACCACACAAAATATAAAGCTATTATAATGTATCCTTTAAAACAAGGACCATCTGATACCTAATATCTAATATCTAATAAAAACACATAACACCTTTTTAATTGAAAATAATTATTGGGCACAGACAGGTTTTACAAACTCAAAAATCATCCTCAGTGTTATTTTAATATTATCTGTAATACTACAATAATATTTTGAATTAGCATTTATTTTATTTTATAAATCAATTTAATTTGTAATATTTAATTTATTCAGTTTTAGGTTTTACTATTTTATGTGATTTTTATATGTGGTATATACAATAAAACATAGTGCTACTTTTCTTTTTTCTTTTTTAAATATATTTCTAAATAGATTTTTTTTTTATAAACATTTTTATTACAAAAAACAAAACAAAACAATGAAGATAACATAAAAATATCCAGAGAAAATAATTTTTTTAAAATATATTTTAACTCAGACCCCCACCCCCCACAATTTTAACATTTCTAATTTTCTAAATCTAAAACGAAAACAGATACTAATAGGTTTAGTTCTAGTTTAACGCTGTCACCCATGTAAGCTTTTGGATCGTGACTGCAGAAGCAGCTGGTGTCGATACTGATATAGCACTTGTTGTGAAGGAGTGTCTTTCCACATGCTCACACACTTCCTGCATGATCTCTTACGCCTCAAAGGATGTGCGAAACATTGCCACACTCACCAAACACCGCTGACACAGCGTGTGGACAGAGCCCGGGGCATGATCTCTGAGCCCTGCTGCATGAAACCACCCACCGGGAACCACAGGCTGTTCCCCAGCGTGTACTGATTCTCCAGCAGGTCCCTGCGGTCCCGCCAACACGGGAAAGGGTTGTACCACTCATAAGGACTCAGCCTGACAAACAAACAAAGAAGCCAAAGACAGACTACTGATACTTCAGGAAGAACACTGGACTGTGAATATAATGATATTCAAAATAGATCTGTGCGTATTGAGTGACAGTGTGCTACCTGGCAGCCAGGAAGAGCACACAGCTAACGGCCAGATAGGCTAAAAGCATAAACAGCCAGACAGCTGGCGAAAAGGGATCCAAGAAGGAGAAATAACCTGGCTTCCTGCCCTGTAGAAAGCATATAAACAATACAAACAATGCTTTTACCACTCCAACAGGCAGATGCTCTCCAAACAGTTGAAAGCTTTTCCTGATACAATTGCTGTTTGTTGTTGTTCTGTTTAGCGCACGCTTTCATATGAAGATTGGGTAAAAGTTTGTTTTTGATACTGACAAAACATTATGCACAAGTTTTCATTTATGCATTTATGCATTATGCATCAGGCAGGTGCCTTTATCTGAAGCGACTTACTATGCAATGAAGGTGTACATCTGATAAATTCACGTCTTCTCAGGGAACTGATGCTGTTATACTTGCACTTCGTTTTAGTTTTTGAGCTAAGGTTTTAATGCAAGAAATGGTGAATCATAATTCAAACAAATCTTATGAAAATTCTTCACTAAGCACCATCCCCATACTTACTGTTACAAATTCAGACAAGCAGTTCGGCACGTCCTATAGGAATGAACTGGAAATTTCCACAAATGTTATCTTCAGTATATTTTAGAACTTTCCCGATTTCATTATGATCAAAAGTGTTTTTTTTTTTTTTTTAAAACAGTTTTATTTACCTTTCTTCTTTAAAGAAATTGTCAAATTATGCAGTAATGATTAAAAAAGACACTGTAAATAATAACTGAGGATAAAAAAAAAAATTCATAATAATGATAATACTAATAATTATAAAATAAGTAAACATTAATATTAGTAACAACAACAAATAAAATGTAGGCATTTTTCTTGTTATCATTATTAGAAATGAGTATTATTATTATTATTATTATTATTATTATTATTATTATTATTATCATCAATTTTCTTGATAGGTTTTGTGAGAAAATAAGTAAACACTAATAATAATAATAATAATAATAATAATAAAATAAATTTTGCAATAATATTAAACTAAAAATAATAATAATTAATAATAGTAATAATAATTATTATTATTATTATTATTTACTTGTTTTATTATTATAAATTAATAGTATTATTAGAAATGTTCTTGGCAGGTTTTAAGAGAGAGAAACTAAGTAAACAACAACAATAAATATTGAAGATTGTTATTGTTGTTATCATTATTATACATAAGAATTATTACTATTACATATATTGATAGGTTTTGTGAGAAAATAAGTAAACTCTAATCAAAACAACAACGATTCTTATTATTTTTAATAATAATAATAATAATAATAATAATAATAATAATAATAATAAACTAATACTAACCATACTAATAATAATAATTAATATTTATGTTTACTTGTTTTATTATTATAAATTAATATTGTTTTAGAAATGTTCTTAGTTGGTTTTAAGAGAGAGAAAGTAAATGACAACACTAATAATAATAATAATAATAATAATAATAATAATAATAGTTATTATTATTATTATTATAAATATCTGCAATAATATTAAACTAATAAAATTTTTTACTACTACTACTATTACTACTACTACTACTAAAAATAATAATAATTATGGCTGGTTTTAACAGAGAGAAACTAACAAAAACAATAAATATTGAAGATTGTTATTGTTGTTATTATTATTATACCTGAGGATTATTACTATTATACATTTCTTGATAGGTTTTGTGAGAAAATAAGTAAACACTAATCAAAACAAATTATTATTATTATTGCTATTACTACTATTACTATTACTAGTATTATTATTATTAATTATTAATGTTCTTGACATGGGTTTTGTGATACTAACTCAAGAACACTATACATGCATGATATATTCCAGGCGGAAAAAGTGCACTTCCATAATGTAATTAAAATATACTAAAAAATATTCTTTAGTACTTCTTTTTGTACTCAAGTGTGCTATTTTGGGACACCATGAATATGAACTAAAATGTGCTTTTAAAGTACTATCTCTGTATTAAAAAATGTATTTAGTTACCACTTGTAGTACACTTGAGTCCACTAGTGTGTGAAAGATGGGCTTAAGTGTACTACAAGTGGCAACTAAATACATTTTTTAAATACAGTGATAGCATGACTAAAATAAGCACATTTTAGTTCAAATTCATTGTGTCCCAAAATGTGTACATTTGAATACACTTAGATGTTCTTACGATTATCTTAATAAGTACTAAAAAATAATTTTAATATATTAAGTACAAAATTAGTGCATGAAAACAGAGCACTCTAAGAACATTAAAAAAAAAAAAAAAAAGTGCACTTGTTTTTCACCTGGGATTGAGTGTTTAAACATTTCATTTACTTATATTAAATGGAACTGTGCTCTTTGAGCTATTAGCTGCATATAAAATCATTTCCAGTATATAAAATCAAGTCACAATTCAGTATAGTACAAATGTGCCTTACTATGTGGACGCGGTACAGGATACTAATGCCAAGGTTCATAAAAGGTTTGGAGAAATCGATGACCTTCTCCCTCTCTGACGTGATGGTAAACCCAGCCACCGCCAGATCTGCTTTCTGCAACAAACAAAGAAACAGAGACAATTAGCAATGCTAGTTTGATATAGTGCACTCAGTCACTTTGCTCTCTGATATAACAGCAGTTTCTGCTAATACTGACACAGCATCATGCAAAAGCATTTTTGCTAACCAATACTATTGCAGAAAGGTATTTGTCACCCATGATGTCTAATAACAGAGTTAACTGGGACAAAGTAGCACATAAATGACCTCAAACGGACATTAACTACATCAAAAGACACAAAAACCTATTCTGATTTTGGTTTCTTTAACACAGAAATAAGTGCTCTATTCATAGATTAGCTTTTACAAAAACCTTTATAGAAATGGCTGACTCATACTGAGTAAAATCAGGCATACAAGAACTTCCTCTATAATTTGAAAGCAGTTAAATCGAGCGACTTTCAGTCACTGAGACATTTGAAAGACTAAATGCACAAGAGAAAGTATTTTAAAAATGATCTACAATAAACCTGGTGGACTTCTGGTATACCTACAGTATGCTTCAAGGCTTTTATACCATAACTTTTACTGAATACCAATAACTACGAACCCTCTCTGTTGTGATGATAATTTAGCGTTTAGCGATGTTGATAAGAGCTCATTAGCATACCGCTGTCAGTTGTAAAATGCTTGACTGGAAGCAGGCCTGTGATTTGGTTTCGTGTTGTTTGCGCTCCACATATGTTCTCACGCTAAACACTGACCTTGGTTTCAAGAACCACTCGGGAAGAAAAGCGTTTGACATTATCTGAGCCTCATTGATGAAGACAAGGAGTGGCAGAGAAAAGAAAAAGGATATTTAACACAAGGAGAAGGAGCACAGAGATGGGCGAAGAATTGAAAAGGGGAAAGTCAAGGCTGGACAGCTGGATGGATGAATGGACAGATAATAAAGGGATGTAAGTGCACTGGAAGAAGCCTGGGTTGATGGAAGAATTTGATATGAGAGTCCTTGGGTAAAAGGAAAGAGATTTATTTATTACGGGGAAGGAGAGATATAGAAAAACAGGGCTAAAGAGTGCAATACTGCCCTACGAAAACGAAAAGAGCGAGGGGGAGAAATAAAGCGGCGGTCCTTGAGAGAAGAAACAGATACAGAAAGGGGCGATGAGGAATGGTTAAGAACACAGATACGGTAAAGACAGGCTTCCAGCGAGGATACAGGGAATATTGTGCCCTTGAGAGATGAAGGGAACTTGGGATACGCATGAAAAATGAACGGGGAGAGAATAAAAAAAAAAAAAAGCACAAGAGTGAAAGTTCCTGAGGAAGGAAACGAACAATAATGAATAAAAAAAAACCCACTGTGGCATTATTTTGCCCTTTTTCTTTCCTTCCTCCAGGAAGAGTGGGTGACAGCAGCTAACTGAAAGCAGGGAGGCCACTAAATTAGGCTACGTTTACACAACAACGATGTAGTCAAAAACGGAAAGGTTTTTTCCTTGCGTTTTTAAAAAGTTTCACATATACACGACAACGTTTTCAAATTGATTCACATTCACACATATCCGCGAACAGTGTATTACGTATGCCAGGCCAGTAGTTGGCGTGCTGTTTATTCCCGCTTACCTATAAAACCGTCACATACTGCGCATGTCTACATATATAACTTGTACTATGCACGCACATGACGATTTTCTTATTGGGTGTTTACACGGAAACGATAACAGTGTTTTTTTCAAAAACTTGCACTTTGAAACCCATTTTCCAAGTTATGCATTTTCAGTCCCCAAAATGTTGTTGTTGTGTAAACTAACAGGCAAAACGCATAAAAAATTCCTAATTTTTGGCTGAAAATGTTGCCCTTAACCACATTTTTCAGTACTGTGAGAGTAACTCCCAAACAAACTTTTAAATCAAATGTAAATTCATGTGCCAGTCACGCTTTCTCAGTTAAATAAACACTACTTCCAAACTAAACTATTTTATAGTTTTACATTAACAATATAATCAATCTTCTGTTTATTAAAGCCAACTATGAATCTCATCAAGTTAGTGCTTTTAAGCATTTTACATTTATTCCAAAATAATAATTCAAGACAGTAAGAATTTAAACAATATACTTCATTTGTGAACTGATGTTCAGCTATTCTTTTTAATAATTAACTTAACTATTTTTTAATTTTTCGGATCATCAGTCATCAAAACTCGGTAAATACTGGTCACAGACAGAGAGATTTACTTTAAATTTCACCAAGCTGATTACTCGGCTTATGAGCGGTTAACTTACTTACTTGAGTGAGTTGTTTACTTACTTTTCTAAATTAGTTATCCCATTAACAGCATTATATTGTTAATTCAGGCTGATTTGTGAACGCACACAAAGACAAGAGGTAATATTTAATACATGAACCAATCACAACCGAACATAACCAGTCATCATATCCAATCATATTACAATGGAAGAATTGCCTCTAAAAAAAGGCCCTGATACATATATATATATATATATATATATATATATATATATAGTTGAAGTCAAAAGTTTACATACACCTTGCAGAATCTGCAAAATGTTCATTATTTTACCAAAATAAGAGGGATCATACAAAATGCATGTTATTTTTTATTTAGTACTGACCTGAATATGATATTTCACATAAAAGACATTTACATATAGTCCACAGAAGAAAATAATAGTTGAATTTATAAAAATACTTGATTTTTATACCGTGTTGTTACCTAAATGATCCACAGCTGCGTTTTTTTGTTTAGTGATAGTTGTTCATGAGTCCCTTGTTTGTCCTGAACAGTTAAACTACGCCCTGTTCTTCAGAAAAATCCTTCCAGTCACACAAATTCTGTTTTTTCAGCATTTATGTGCATTTAAACCCTTGACTGATTTAAACAACAATGACTGTATGATTTTGACATCCATCCTTTCACACTGAGGACAACTGAGAGACTATTACAGAAGGTTTAAACACTCACTGATGCTTCAGAAGGAAAAACCATGCATTAAGAGCTGGGGATGAAAACTTTTTGAATTTGAAGACTTATTTTGTCTTCTGGGAAACATGTATCTTCTATAGCTTCTGAAGGGCAGTACAAAATGAAAACGATATGATATTTTGGCAAAATAAGAAAAACGTAAACATCTTCATTCCGTTCAAAAGTTTACACCCCCGGCTCTCAGTGCATATTTTTTTATCCTGGAGCATCAGTGAGTGTTTGAACCTTCTGCAATACACAGAATATACAACAGAATCAAGCATATGTAAACTTTTGAACAGGGTCATTTTTATTATTTCAACTATTATTTTCTCTTGTGGACTATATGTAAACATCTTTTATGTGAAATATCTTATTCGGGTCAGTACTAAATAATAAATAACCTTCATTTTGTATGATCCCTCTTATTTAGGTAAAAGAATTTTAGAACTGTTTTTGTTTGTAATCGGTGCATATTTCTCTCCTGATTCAGACTTGGCGACATTTTCCACTGGAAAACGCAATATTATGGATTGTGGACTCGTATTTTAGCTGGAAGCAATGGTTTGACGTTAAAAACATCTTGATGGATTTGTTTATTTACATCATGTTAACTGATAGACTGAAGTGGTGTAGATTACTTGTGGATTATTGCAACATTTTTATCAGCAGTCCAGACTCTCATTCTGACGGCACCCATTTACTGCACAGGATCCATTGGTGAGCAAGTAATGCAATGCTACATTTCTCCAAATCTGTTCTGATGAACAAACAAAATCTACATCCAGGATGGCCTGAGGATGAGCAAATGATCAGCCAATTTCCATGTTTGCCTTAACTATTCCTTTAAACAGCTTTGATATTCCCTCCGAATAGCTTTAATGTAATTAGCTGGTTTTATCAGAAGCTAGTAGTTTACCCTTGTCAACCTGAACTATTTTAAATCATGAGTAGCTTGTAGTCTGTCAAGCAAAGTAGTTTCCCCAACAGTAGAGGTGATCAATAGCAGTTTATTCTGCTCAAAAAACCCAAGTGTCCCCTAGATATCTCTCAATCTGCTTAATTACTGCCTAATTGATTGCTGAGAGATAGCTTTGTAAACCATCAAACGCTGGTGTCAGGGAAGAGCTGAAGTGTAAGTCCATGGAGAAAGATGGGCGGTATGTGTGCGCAAATGGTTTACACACACATCAACGTGCCAACTGTACACTGGTGTTAGCAGCTGTAATGGTATAGTGCCACGGAATAATTAGACAGAGAAGGAAATGATTAGTATGTGTGTGTTGGCGTATTTCAAAGGGCTTTGCCGAGACCTGCCCACACTGGGGTTAATAGAATGACATTACAGTTCTTATTTCCGCCGCCATTATTTTTAGCATTAGTGCGAATAGTGCTAATATCAGTAATCGTTGCTCTAATGGAAACATCAGCTGGCAGGGGTCTAGTGTGGAAATCCTGCTAGTTGCATTCAAGCATGCAAACATAAAAAAAGAATTTTAATAAAAATAAATTTGTGTTTTAGTTTCGTTTTATGATTTTAAAATAAGGTATATGACATTATTAAACATTTATATATAATATGTAATATACATAGTAACTGTAAATTCAGACTGTATTTAAAGTAACAATGAATAATTGTTTATTCAGATTATTAATATTAATACATTTAACTTTAGCTTTGGAATAAAAAAAATAGATTCTTAGGTGTATATATTATATATTATATTTAACATTACATTTAATACCGTCTAATGCATTTAATATATGATATTAAATATAAATGATTGGAGGTTATTCATGATTGTTAGGACATTTTTAATGAATAAACATACATTTACAATAGATTTTTAAACTCTAAATTGGCAACTATAAATACTTGTTTATTCATATTATTAATAATAATAAATGTAATAACTTATTAAACATTGTGCATTTTGTCATATTCCTGTTGCTGCAGCTTTATTAAAGCAATAAGCCACAAGGCATGTGCATTTTTAATGCATATAAAACAAATAAATTCCATAATCTAAAAGCCCAAGAGTTTCATTCAGGGTCAGGCTGACTGGAAAGTGTCTCTACTTTCACATAATGTGTCCACAGAGTTTAATTATGGACGTGCGCCCAGACATGCATACCCTGTTGATGAGTTCCCCCACCATGCCAGTCCATGACCCATTAGGCTCTGGAGCTCCATACAGCCCATCATCCACCAGCTTGATCCGGAAGGAAAATTTCAGTATGTCTGCCAGCTCCCGAAGCATATCCACACAGAATCCCTCGTACTGATCGTTACCCTGAAAGTCCTGGTAGTTTGCCTTGCGCATCACGTATGGATCTTCCTATAAAACAGGACGATGGCAACATTTAACGCTCTAATATTCCACTCTCAATTTCTATACAGTGAAGCGCCATAAACTCAATGAAAGTCAATAGCCATACAGTGGAAGTGGCATTTTGATTGGTGTTAAGCCATGAAATGGCAGTAAAATTCAGTAAAACGGTGCTTCCTTGGCCTTGACATGTGAAGGTTCCTTTTTGGCTGCAGCTTCCTGCTTTGAATGTATTATATCTTCTACAGTATGATGTCGCATATGGATGGCAAACCTATTTTCTTGATTTTGCAAGCACATGATGCAAATAATGTAATTAATAATAAAGGGATGATTTGGTATGCCATGAGATTGTTTTTCAAAAAAACAGAACAAATAAAGAGTAAAACATTTTAAAACAATTAGAGTCAGATACATTATGTTATTAGGAATTGTATAAATCTGTTTGTTTCCTGGAAGCAACATTGTATGATAGTGAAATGAATAATGATGCAGTGAATATGGATGCAATCAATGAAGGTACTATAGAAACTATTGCAACTATCATATGCTGTTTTTAATTTATATTTTTATTTTTTTGTGTTATTATCCACTCTACTTTCATAACGGGGCATATTGCAGAATGAAACATGACATTAAATGAGAAAAAATGCAATGTATCCATCTGGAACTGATTAGAAACTTGGACATGAGTGTTATATACTAGAAAGGAATGAGACCGAAAGCTGGTATATCAAGTGACGCTTAAAAACAATGTTTTTTAAAGGATTAGTTTATTTTCAGAATAAAAAAATTCCTGATAATTTACTCACCCCCATGTCCTCCAAGATGTTCATGTACAGTTTTTGAGGAAAACATTCCAGGATTTTTCTCCATATAGTGGACTTCAGTGGGGATCATTGGGTTGAAGGTATAAATCGCAGTTTCAATGCAGCTTCAAAGAGCTCTACATGATTCTAGCCGAGGAATAAAGGTCTTATCTAGCAAAATGACTGGTCATTTTCTAGAAATCTGCTATGTGTGTCTACAACTTCACAAATTATGTAATCACGCGTGGTTAGTTTTTGTACTTCAGTTCAAAAAGGTCGGGTAGGGCAAAAAACTCAATGTCACTTTCTCCTCCAACTTCAAGTGTGTCTGACATCTTTTTTTTAACCTTTTTGTAAAGACTTTTTTTTGCTTGTTTGCTTTGTAAACACTATGTCAGTACTTCTGTCATGCATGACCGTTCCAACATGATTACGTAATGCATGAGGTTGAGCTAATGCAAGATGAACATTTGTGTTTAAAAAAGTATATAAATGTATATATTTTTTTTAGAAAATCGACGATCGTTTCGCTAGATAAGACACATTTTCCTCGGCTGGGATCGTGTAGAGCCCTTTGAAGCTGCATTGAAACTGCAATTTGGACCATCAACCTGTTGATCCCTGTTGAAGTCCACTATATGGAGAAAAATCCTGGAATGTTTTCCTCAGAAACCTTAGTTTCTTATCACTTAAAGAAAGAAAGAAAGACATGAACATCTTGGCTGATATAGGGGTAAGTAAATTATCTTGACATTTTCATTCTGGAGTGAACTAATCCTTTAAACGTCAACTTGGTTAATATCATCCAACAGCTCGAGTTAGAAAAATGTGCACTAATGAATTTTCCACAATTAGACTGGGAAAGTGCATTAAGAAGGTAAATAAGATCCATTTTGATTTGATGTTGACTTTAGCATTACTTTCATAATGCATTCGACAGAACAGTGTAGGTTTGCTAAAATTGTAGGTTTGCTTAAACACCTACTTTGTGACTGCATGAATGAATCTAGTCTTAAATGGATATTTCACCCAACATTTAAAATTGTCATCACTTATTCACCCTCCACTTGTTCCAAATCGGAACAAATTTCTTTCTTCCGATGAACACAAAAGAAGATATTCTGAAGAATGTCGGTAACCAAACAGCCATTGACTTTCATAGTACTGTGGAAGTCAGTGGTTACCGTCAACTGTTTGGTTACATTCTTCCAACTTTGATGTAGGTATGATGACAATTTTAATTTTTGGGTGAGCTATCCCTTTAATTTATGTTTTGAGATTTTTAGTTTGGGATCTAGTAAGCTCTTAATACAATCATAAACTCAAGAAACAACATTATCACACTACATAAGCTCTGTGTAAGCAAACATGGCTTCTGAATTCTCTCATATCCTCCCTGCTTTAAATAAATCATTACTTTTACAAACATTTCTAAAGTCCATAATAACATTTAAGACACCTTAATGCAGAATTGGGTTTGGAGAGGTGCTCTAAAAAGATTTTGCCTGTTCATGTGCAAGATTTGAATCTGGAAAGCTTGTAAAAGTAAGTGCCAAGTTTGTAAAACCCCTATAATTCACAATTATCTGCTGCCAAACCAACAAAGCCCACAGAGTCATATCTGGAGAAGTTCTTACCAGTATTGTAGTGACGATGAGCGTCTTGTTGGCTAAGGTCTCAGACGTGTTGATGTCTAACGACGTGGAGTTCATCGCCAATGTGTTATTGGAATACCACACACCGATCTGCACGTGTGAAGTAAAAAATAATAAGAAAGACTAAGCACAGTTAGGTCTACTTTCATGAACAAATCTGCACTGAAAGACCTAAATCATATGAAATCAATTGTGACCCATTTAAAAACATGTTTGATCTCGCAGGGGGGAAACTGGCAGGAATAAACGAGTTGAGCGAATAAGACGAGGGGATGAAGGAGAGATAAAAGAGCATGAAGCGAGGGATCAATACTATGATCAATAAGAGAGGAGTGAAGTGGTGATTACTCCAGCTACCACCCATTCATTAGACCTCACAACCTCTCCTGTGATTCCGGATAAAATCCGGAGTTAGTGTTCATGAGAATGAGTTTGTGTGTGTGTGTGTGTGTGCACATTACCTCTTTGTGACCCCCCTTAAATTTCTCAAGAATACGCAGCGTGTAATTGGTCCTCTGGCCTTTGCTGTTAAACTCCACGCGGCCTGTTAGGCCGTCATACTCTACCTAAAATGAAAAAAGAGAGAGGGGGATTTAAACCAAGGGTAACAAACAAGAATGACGAATAGCATTAATTTTGACCTACAATATTAAGGTAGAAATTATAGCGCAGGCGGAGAAAGAGAGAGCGAGACAGCCAGAGGACAAGTGAGAGGAAAACTTTGAGATGATTAAGAAAGTTAAGGTGAAGTGTCTCTTCTGCTCCACCGGCATCACCAAATGCAATCGCAAAAATAATGACTGTTTTCATTATTATTGGCAAGGGAGGTAAACACTGGGAGTTATGGAGACAAACCGAGAATGGTGGACGAGAGGAGGCGCGGAGATGGTGCCAAATGGAGTGCTGAAATGATGGAGTGATGGACAAACTGCAAAACAGATGGAGGGACACAATGAATGAAAGAGCGCACTTGTGCCTAGACAACACAAACATCGTCTAGAGGATCTTCGCAGTGTGTAATAGCTGCATTAAAATGATCAAACACAAGCAGACCTTCAGACAGGTTGTAATAAACAATGCACATCTGGTGTTAAGGGCACTGTTATAATTGCTGTGAAACTAATGTGAGTTGTAAAATTACTGTGGCTGGGTATAATCATCATAGAGGACATAAAAGTCATACTGCATTGGTCATCATCAGGGCTGTCGATGGACGGGACAACCAAGAACATTGTCCTGGGCTCTGTGACAAGGGCGGCCCATTAAGCAGCTACTTGTGAAATAATGCATTTATTTTAAAATTAACATTAATTTGCTGTATAACAAGATGTTTTGTGGTTGTAGAAGCATAACCTACTGTATGAGGCCTGTGAATTCAATTCAGCAAGTTTCTAATTGAATTTGCATTATTTAAACTATTTATTATTATACTTTTATGAGACTTATGTGTCATCTTTATACATAGATTTTACAGATATTTTATTCATACAGTCATTTACATATAATTTATTTTATATTTAAGTTGGTTCATTTGCTGCTGTTATTGCTGTTTTCTGCGTAGTTTCACAGAGCTGAACTGTGCTAAATGTTTCTGATGATGTTAAATGATGCTCAGCGACACTCTATGCACAATAACGCATTAGCCAAGGTTTAGATTTATTGCAGAGTAAATTGAAAAGCAACCGTCATAAACTCTCTGCATCTTGTTTATCGACGCCAAGGGGCCGCTGCAGAGATTACAAAGAATTTTTTTCATAACATGCACCGATGAGCTGTGCGCGCAACGAGACCGGGAAAGTATGTTGAGCAAGTAAATAAGGTCAATTTCAAATTCATGTTGACTTTAACAGAGCCTATAAAAGCCAATAAGCATAAAAACCAGATTAAAGCAAGGACGCTGATGATTAGGCTTCTACAGCTCATCAGAGACAACACAAGCATCAAAGTGACATACAGCCAGTAAAGACTAAATGCTAAAGTCATTAAAAGCAGCAGTCAGAAAATGGCTGCCAACAAGGTAGCCATGGTGACACGTACCATGCGCAGGTAGTTCATGAGACTGGTGCCGTGCTGCCAGATAAGTGACGACGTGCAACTCAGAGGCTTCACTCCGATCTCCTGACTGCGGTTGAGTTCTCGCACCGCTCCGACCACCACATGCACTGCATCGAACATCAGCGCAGATGACAACTGTAGGTGGAGAGAAAGCATGAAAGCCACGAGACGAGGGATACACCGAGGCGAAGATAGAAAGAAAGAAGAAGAAAAAGAGAATAAAGGAATGTAGAATTGAGAAAGACAGCAAATGAGGTCATTAGGGGGACAAGGAGACTTCACGTCTGTTAGGCCCCTACAGCAACTGTCTTCCTAACAGGGGATCCTAAATTACGTTGCGTTGCATACATCCTATTTGGGCACGCTGGAAACAACCTTCTGGCAGAAATAACGTCTCATTATTCCATAGGTTTAGTAGTCACTATGGTTTACAGTTCGCAGTTTTCCCCGTCTAAGCAAATCTCAGCGAAATCTGGTTTAAATAATGCAATGGAATGTCAGTCATATTACTGAAATTATGGAGTCTCTTGGAATATAAAAAGCATTTTAGACGCAAATGCAATCAAATACATCACTGTCACTCATATTCTGACAGATTAAGTTTTAATTGCTTGATTTAAAAATGTTAACCAACTCTCACACTTAGTGAGAAACAACAGCTCATATACACCTAAAGAGCCTGAGTTGTATCTCTGCCAACCATTGTCCTATTCTAACAAACACATACATCAGTGGAAAGCTTATTTATTCAGATTTCACTTGATGTATAAATCTCAATTTTAAAAAATTTACCGTTATGAGTGGTTTTGTGGTCCAGGGTCAGATATGAGTTTCTCATTTACTATATGTATCTTATTATATATATATATATATATATATATATATGCAAGCTTACCGCTGGACCAGGGTAGGGGCTGAGGTCACAACCTTCCCTCCATGAAAGGTTTAGACTCCTGATGAACTCTAGGTAGAAAGGATGACTGTTGTTCAGCATGGAGAAGCCAACAATATTTGACTGATCATCTACCACATCATCCAACCTCAACAGAGGGAAATCCTGAGAGAGAGAGAAAGAAAGAGAGACAGAGAGAGCTTAAAATACCATTATTTAATACAAAACATCAAATGTAAACAATACCAAATATAAAAATGCCTCCATTACACATACCCCATTAACCTCGCATCACTTACTTAAATTCTTCAACAAAAAGCATCGTTTTCAGCCCAGCACAACATATTTTCTACATCCCAAACCTCTTCACATTTTTAAAGTTTTTCTATATGTCAATAAAAATGAATTTGCGTTTTATTCTTGCATTTATAACCCCCCTAAACAACAATTTAACATTTTGATGCCATAAACAATGCTGTATTTCTTACTAATGTAGACTGCCATTTTGGCTTGATTTAAAATAAAGTTTAACAACCAACCTTTCTTCCTTTTTTCTTTGCAATATTTAAAACCAAAAATAAAAACACAGGAAATTCTTGTGTGTGTGTGTGTGTACTTGTTTTTGCTACATAGTGGGGACCAAATGTCCCCACAAGGATAGTAAAACCTGAAATTTCTGACATTGTGCCTGCGGTCCCCACAATGTTAAAAAATTATTCAAAATAGTAAATGATGTTTATCCGAAAGTGTAACGATGCAAACATGTTTTCTGTGAGGGCTAGGTTTAGGGTTAGGGTTGGGTTAGGGGATAGACAATATCGTTTGGTCAGTATAAAATCTATAGAAGTCTATGGAAATCCCCACAATTCACAAAAACAAACCAGTGTGTTTGTGTGTGTGTATGTGTGTGTGGGTGTGAGTGAGAGAGAGAGAGAGAGTTGTATACATATATACATGATGCTGTGGTTTTGACGTTAAGTAGTACTTTCATTAACGCTTTAATTAACATTTACAAAAGAGTAAATTCTTGGTATTGTGTTAAATTAACACTGTAGGTCGCTTTCAGCTGCGCTGCCACTAAACATTAGCGTTAGTGCGCATGCGCAGAGTCCTTTCCTCATTACAGTCAACAGGCGCGAAATTCATATACTTACAGCGGTGCCGCGATACAGGTGAGTGTTTAACAGTTAAAATATAAAATACTCATGGTTTTCTCACAGTATTTAGTATAAACTGTCATTTTGTCAAACAGTTAACAAGTGTTGCGAGGCAGCCTAGTTTGTCCGCTGTTTTATCATCCCCTTAGCGTGAGCTGAGGTGAGTTTACTAGAATATTCTCTAACACCTTGTCAAAGCTACTTTAACACTAAAAATATTTAAATGTGACCGTTTTACGGATAAAAACTCGGTGTGTATATTATTTAAAAGTATTATTAATATAGTAAAAGTGCTGTAATACCTGCTTGTTGCAGAGAATAGGCTAGTTTATATTTTATTTGTAGAGGGTTTGCACTTACGTCACAATTTGGATAGTTACCCGGATGCGCAGGCGATGTTCGGAAGTAAACAACAGCATGGATTACACGGTTAATGTACTACCAAAGTCCCTTCAAGTATTTGGTACTACTGAATACTTTGTTTCGCTAATTTATGCTGTCTAAACCACAGAAAACCATGTGGCAGCTGCTAACTCATATATAGAAGGGCTTAGTAAGCTAGAAGGCTAGAATATTTTGACAAGCTAAAGTTAACAGGTGGTAAAGATACATATGAGCAGTATTAATTAAGATATTAGCCTAATATTTCACCTACCTGATCGGAAACAAACAGGAATGTTCTTGCCCTGGAAATCCTGGGTCAGTTTGGCCAACCACAAACACCCTTTGTTCCCCATACTCTTTTGCACTCTTTTCCTTGATTTGTTATAACCTTTGGCAGTCTATAGTACTCCAAATGTTTATCCTGGTCCGACAGATTAGTACAGCCCAAAACATGACAATAATTGACAATTTTCAGCAGCAATAATCAGCAAAATATGCAAGTTATTGCTGATTAAAGATGCGTCCTGAAAACACTCTATTGGCTAGTGGTGAAAATATGAGAACAGAATTATTGAATATTAACAACTTGTGCTTTTTGACTACACTACCACACAATAAAGTCACAAAAGCTCTTAAAAGTAAAATGGAAATATATTTTACTTAATTGTGAGGCCATCACTGCATATTTCCAGAGACGATGTAACGTTAGTGTGACTTCAGCCATGTGAGAATGCAAACTTCAGCATTTAAGTGAAATTCTACAAATTTTTCAACCAATTTAATTACTAATAAACTGATTTCAAAACTTCAGTTTTTTTTTTTTTTTACAATGCATACTACAGTATAAAACAATGTTACACATTTGTTGTGATTTCATAAATGTGTGCTTAACACAAAAGCAATATTTACATATCATTCAGAAAAGGTCTACTTAAAAAAAAAAAAAAAAAAAGCTACATTTTTTCAAGTACCGCTGCTCCCTACGGGATTAGGAAAACCCTCATCCATAAATAAACAGTAATTTACTGAAGGCAATATTCAACCCAGCTAGAATTCCACTCAGCGTAAGTGGTGCCTACTGGGAGCGTTCAAGGAAAACATTAAAAATTGGCTCGAATTATTTTAGAAAAGGCATTATTTTAGCTGTCCTTGAGTATCATGCCTTTCACCTTGTCTGCCAAATCAATCAGCTCTTGTGCTTTGTCACTGGCAAGTGGGTAATCCCAAGAGGTACAGTAGGTAGTGAGCTTGTCAATGGTAAAGTCAACAAAGACTTTTTCTATAGCCGTGTAGCCGGAGTAGGAAAGCTATTGGTAAATCCATCAGTCGGTGCCCGAGCAAAGCAGCTTTTAGATTATTTATCACAAACCGTTGCCATCTATATGGCAGCTGAAGGAGGCTCCAACTCCACCTACTGTATAAAGACACCCATTCAGTCTTTAATAAAGAGCTTCCCAATATGCCTCCACATATTGATCCCCAAGATGATTTCCAACACTTTAAGACCTTCTAGAGTTCAGGTGCATTTCAAGCAATGTCCTTGTTCTGTCATTGACCCCTTCAACAGCTTTAAGCTTTTTGATTCCTCCTGAGGATGCTTGTCGTACAGTTTATGAATGGAGGTATGACAGATAACGTTACTGCCTTTGAAGGGCTTGATAATGGCAAGTGTCTTTCATCTTCCGTCTGCTCTGAATTAGATTGCTGACAATGTGAAACTGACAAGAAGATGACCTTATTCAAGGCGCAGACTTAATTTTAGAGACTGCTATTGAAAGCTATCACTCAACAGCCACCAAAGAATCGAGTATACATTTGCAGTATTGCCTGGAGGTTGTCTGCATTGGAAAAAGGTTGCCAAAGTCAGATTAATATATTGCTAAGCTTGAATTTGAAAGTTCAAATGAGCGGTTTTAAGATAAGAAATAGACTGAATTTCATTTTATTATACTTTATAAAAAATGTGCATAGAAAAGCCTTTATGATACCATGATGGTACTTTAAAATGGTGCATTACTAAATTGAAACATTCACAATAAAATGTAATTCAGCTCATCTTCTTTCATACTTCTATTCATGTCATCTTTAGACTTTTTTTTGCTGGCAGACTCTCAGTTAAATTGCTGCCTTGCCGCAGAGTAAGCTCTGGCTTCCTCCCAAATCCAAAAGGAAAAATAAATAAAACTTGCAAGTTAAACATATGTAATCTCTAAATGTTTTTAAATATGAAATATTTTGCCATTTACTGAGGCCATAAAAAGCAATATGTTTGGACAGACTCAAATCTTATCTCCCACGATTTAGTTTGCCTCTCAAGGTCAAATGCTTTAGCCTGCTTCACTTTAACGTGTAACAGTCGTATTAAAATCCTAAGCTCACAACAGATGCATATGCGACCTCAAAACAAGGACATAATCCACCTCATCCACGGTGATGATGATAAACGGCATGCATGCGCTGTGCATCTGTGATGAGCTGGTCAATGGCCAGGCCTGCCGTCACTGTTACCGGATGAAAGTGGGTTAAGGGGAGAAAGGGTAGTGTGTCATTGGTCAAAGTGAAAAAAGGGGTTTGTTTACCATTGTGGTGAGGATGTACTTGTAGAAGGCTGACGTCATGCCTAATTCTGAGGCCTAGAGAGGAGGAGAAACAGTAAGAGATAAGTTGTATTTCAGAAATCTAATAAGTCATAGTATAGTACTGAGTCATGTCAGATCTGCTTTTCAGTTGTGCTGAATATAAAAGTCTGAAACAACAAATCAGTAATGTAAAATCCCATTTAAATGGATAGTTCATTCAAAAATTAAAATTCTGTCATTAATTGCTCACCTAGTGTGCTATGATTTCTGCGATGCGGAAAACACGGAATCCAGTCATAAAAATGGATATTACAGTTTAGCGTGGAATGTCATGGAATTTGGCAGCGTTTGGATAAATTAATTAAAATGTCATTACACTTCAATGAAATCGTGATATGGACTAATATTTCTAAATATTAAGCCGCAACGACTATTTAAATATGAAATTTAATGTATTCACGGCAACCCTTCAAAATAAAAATTCAGTTTAATGTGAAGACATTGCGGCAGAAAAACATTAGTATTACTTAACACTTTAGTATAGGGATTTAGTATAGGGAGTTCTCACTATTAACTAGTTGCTTATTAGCATGCCTATTATTAACATATTTGCTGTTTATAAGTACTTATAAAGCACATATTCTGCATGGCCATATTCTACATCCCTAATCCTACCTAATACCGAAACAACTACCTTATAAATTAGGAGTTTATTAAAGCAAAAGTTGCAGTTAATGGTTTGTTAATAGCAAGAATTGGAAAAATAAAGTGTGACCACTACTTCTAAAATTATTAAAACATATTTATAAGGAATAATCCTATATTTCTTCAGTGTTTTAATTGTAACAGTAAATCCTCCTCATTTGTCAAAAAAATAAAATGTAATTTTTATTAATTAAAAGATAAATGAAATGAATGCTTAGACCTTATTTGATAACCATAAAAATGCAAATACACAAACATAATTTATGAGAAAAATAAACATTTCACAAGGCTATTGTAAGAATAAATGAAACTTGTTTTTAAGCATTCAAATAATTAGACATGCTAAAACACAGAATCTGGTAACAATAAAACAAAGTGGGCAAAAATAAAATATTTCATAGGGCCCTAAACATATAATTTTTGTTAAACTTTTAATAAACTGATGTTACATTGTTTAAGTTTCATGAATTTAATTAATTAGACATGCATTTTGATTAATAAAATGTATTTTAACCATTAAAAATACTGAATTTGGCAAAAAATAAAAACGAATTTCTTAGGGCCCTACTCACTCTACTCAAACTAAAATAATGAATTTATTTAACAATTTCTTCTCTTCCCTGTCAGTCTTTGATGCACATTCACAAGAGCACAATGCATCAAGATGAAATTGTTGAATAAAGTCATTATTTTTTTCTTTGTGCACAAAATGTCTTCATAACATTAAGGTTGAAGCACTGATGTCACATGGACTATTTTAATGATGTCCTTAGTACATTTCTGACCCTTGAACATGGTAGTTGGACTGCTGTCTATTCAGAGTCAGAAAACTCTCGGATTTCATTAAAAATATTTTAATTTGTGTTCTGAAGATAAACGTTGGTCTTATGCTGACGTGCAAAGGCAAAAGACTGTAACTTCGATCTTGGTCAAAAATGAGTTATTGATATTTTTGGGACATTCAAGACATCCTTTATCTTGTGTGTAAGTATCTTGAGTCAATTTAGTTGTTTTTCCGAAGAAAATAGTGGATTATCTTAACCTCAACTTCAAAATCCACTGGAGAAACCAAGGCAGAACACCATATAACACCAGTTACCGCTCTTTCACTTTGTTTGGAACATTCAAATTGAGTTACAGCGTTCTGCCTTTGATTAGCCGTGCCTCAATATGAAGTTATGGTGCCAGCTTGGAGTTATACGGCGTTCTGCCTTTGTTTTACTGTCCGTTGCATTACACAAACTAGATAGATAGCGATAGCTATCTAGCTGTCACTTCTAGTTGGACACGTGTGGAATCGAATGCCATAGCATGTAGCATGATCAATTACAGAATAGGCTACTAACAGTTTGCAATTAAATCCATATCCTACCTTTTCTTGTAACCCAATAAAATCAATCCAAAAGCATTCTGACCATTCCTGCTTGCTGGCATTCACATCAATCCACAAGTCATTCTTTTAGATTAGGCTATTTCATTCAAGTCAATATAAAAGCAATTATGCTATGTCTAGCATTCTCTTACATTACTGAGCATAGCAAAGTGTGGTACTCAGAGGAAGTTACTGCCTTTTGCCTTGGTGTGACTTCTCACTTTTTGCAGACACTGCAAAGGCAGAGTACAGTGACTTCAAAATAGGGGTAAAAATCAAGTTTGAGCTCACAATTTTTGAATGTAGATAATTTTCATTACTAAAACATCTAATTCCCAAATTTCCAAAAAACTTCATTTTTGACCAAAAAGTCTTTTTTTTTTGTTTCACACTCTAGCGAATTAAGGTCTTTTGCCTTTGTGGGGCAGTATGGGTTTGGAACGGCATGAATTAATGAAGTAATTAATGACAGGATTTTCATTTTTGGTTGAACTATTAATTTAAACTAAATTAAGGTATTTTGAAAATGATAAAAGTTCTGACATCAAATAATTATTACATAGTACAGAAAAAATCTGAATACAATCTTTTTTGTTAGTGCCCTCTGAATATTGGACTGAATAGTGGCTATATATGCACACATACCTTCTTTAGTATTAGTATTGACACTGATGCATTGGCATCAATGATGATAGTCGCAACTTTGTCGTCACGGATTTCCTTCAGCAGTGGGGTGGGGTCCAAATTTTCATCAAGCATTCTGACTGAGAGCGTTTCCCGGGATATGAGGAAGTGACGCACAAGCTCCTCCAATCGCAGCAGGCCTAAGATGTAGCATAAAACCCCATTATAGCATCATACAACTCTTTTTGTGCAAGCACTTTAGAAGCATTGCCAACATGATCCTGGGCATTTGTGAAAAATTAATACAACTCTCATAAATATTATTAGAATTCTTTCACAATGACTGGATATCAGCTTGAATATGTCAATGCAATGAAAATTAATGCCATGTATCTATCTAAAACCTTTTAACATCTTTCATAAACTGTCAGTTGCAGTAAACCTTACCTTTCTTTCCACGCTGCTCCTCCGTATTAAAGTCAGTGACTATCGAATTAAGTGACTTTGAGAGCCAATAAAGTTAATTCCATATGTACATAAATTTGTGCTCTAAGCCACCGCAAAATCCATATGGTGACTCCATTGATTTTGGACTGCAGTCAACAAGATGCACGGCTAAAGATAACAGCAGGGTGAAGTGATGAAAGAGTGCTTTCTCAGAAAAAACCCCCCCAAACAAACACCGTGTGGTGGTATCCATGCTCTCTCTCACCGGTAAGGAACTAATGTGTAGATGAGCATATCCATGCATGCTAATGCACACAACCGCCTGCATCTTAAACAGACAAACGTTGGCTTACACGTTAACGTGAGCACAAACTGCGATAATTATATGGAAAAGGATGGGATAAGTGCAGATATGCAAACAGCAATAAACAGTGGTGCATAAAACCCGAAGCTCCATTACCCAGACTGTACCAATCAAGCGAGAGCTGCTCGCATCAGCAAGTCAAGAGAGATCAACTTGCAGTCAGCATCGTAACGGCTCGCATACGTTTCACTCCAGTGCGCTAACTACTTCTCATTAAGCTGAGTCAACAAAGTATAACAAATACAATTAATATTTCTTCTTGTTTGTCTGCTTGTTGACACAATCCTCAATCTGATGTCCCTCAGATCAGAGGCAACCTGAATAGCACTACTCATCTGAAAAACATACTGTTGCAGTATTTTCAGCGTATAGTGTAGTCATTCGACGTCACCTAAAAGCCAGATGTTCTTTATAATTAAGAAATAAAGTACTCAGGTGTTTCCAATCCCTTCAACCATGACTATATTAACAGATAAACACAGTTACATATGGTGAAATCCCATACCATTGGCTTTATTTTGACCTTTTTAGATCACAAACTAAATTCGCTTTGCTTCTATAAGCATAATGCATGTGTGCTAACTAACGTGTTTCTTGAATATGATGTCGTTTTTATCATCATCTAGCAGAAAAATGAATCCACACTTATAAAGCTAATAAAAGGTTTAATCTTATTATAAAAATATGTAATTTGCCAAAGCAGTGGCACTGACGTTAATAACATCATATAATAGGCACAGAGCCTAAGGATAATGCACTTATGTTAAAAATAAAATTAATTGCAGCGTGAATCGGCTACTGTGAAATATAAAGGGTGCTACGAACAATGAACGTTTTAGTGTGATCTATAACGGCAGAGTGAAAGAATGGCCAGTTCGTAGTTGACCGTGCCGCTGTTCTCCCTGCAGACTTACACTCTGCTTTGGCACAAATCAAGCTGGCCGTCGGGTAACTGAAAGAGCGCAGGATGGCACCGATGGCCAAGCTTAAGTCCTCGTTGCTAGGATACAGCGTCACTGAGGCAAAGCGCAGATATGGCAAGCGCGGAGTCTCCTCTGGACCAATCTTGATGTGAGGGATCTGGGAGGAACAGACAAGAATAGAAGAATAGATTGTGGGATTGACTAACATGGGGTTTTCAATGGCAGATGCCAATATCTAAAGCAGATGCCAATATCTCAATCTTGGTCCTGGGGGACCAGTAGCGCTGAACATTTTGTACGTCTCTTTTAATTAACACACCTTCAGAACATCAGCTGGTTAAGAAGGAGCTCCATTAACTAACCTGAGCATGTCAGGTAAGAGAGAAATTCAAAATGTGCGGAACTTACAATTCATCAAAGAAACCTGAAAAAATGTATCAGGGTTTACACAAAAAATATGAATCAGTAATAAATAATAATCAAACAACAAATCAGCATATTTCTTGAACAACAAATCAGCATATTAGAATGATTTCTGAAGGATCATGTGAAATTGAAGACTGGAGTAACGATGCTGAAAATTCAGCTTGGCATCCTAGGAATAAATGACATTTTAAAATAAAATAAATAGAAAACAGTTATTTTAAATTCTTGTAAGATTTCATGCTATGTTCTTATCTAGCAAATGCAGCTGTGATAAGCATAAGTCTTCTTTCAAAAAAATAAAAACAAACAAATAAAAAATTAATGAATCATTATGAAATATCAATCTATGATTTTTTTGGTAATCAATACTTTTATATACCAATGATCCGTTATATGTACTAAAATTAAATAAATATAAATTAAATTAAATAAAAATAAATAGATAAAATTTGTAAATAATTATTATTTGTAAATAAATAAAAAATGTAAAAAAAAAAAAAAAAACAAAAAGATTATGTTTCTTGAACAACAAATCAGCATATTAGAATGATTTCTGAAGGATCATGTGAAACTAAAGACTGGAGTAATGATGCTGAAAATTCAGCTTTGCCTCAGAAATAAATGATATTTTAAAATGAATTAAAATAGAAAACAGTTATTTTAAATTCTTATACGATTTCATGCTATTTTATATCAAATAAATGCAGCTGTGATAAGCATAAGAGTCTTTTTTCAAATAAATAAGTAAATAAAAATAAATCACTATAAAATGTGAAAAAAATAATTGTTTTTTTTTTTTATGTAATCAATACTTTTATATACCAATGATCCATTATATTTATCCAAAAAAAAAAAAAAAAAAATGAATCTTGTATCTATCAAACTCACTGTTTGGTTGCATTCCACTTGCACAATAAGGTTGTGCAAAACTTCAGATTTTCTATTCAAAATTGAAGATTGAGAAGTTCAGTTTACAATTTAACTTAAAAAGTCTTTTAAATTCCAACGGAATGTCATTTTGAATTGAGAAAGCTGACGGAATGTTTAATTGCAATTTAAATGAAAAGAAGTAGATTCATAAAACTGCAATTGTTTAAAAATATGTTTGAAATAGACTTTCAATATTGAATTAAAGACTTGTTTAAAAGTTTAACAAATTAGTTTAAAAAAAGTCTTGAGGCCTGCAGGATTTATAGGCCTGACATCTAGAAGGACAGAATGACTGATTTTATTTTTTTATTTAGTCATTTCCAGGTTTAAATTATAATGGAAATTTGGGAATAAAAGTGCTGAACACGCAGTGTATAAATATAATACAATTTAATAACAGTAAATTAGGTGTACAAAAAAATTACTGGACTTAAATGCACGTTCATTTACGCAATATTAAATTGTTAATTGCCTGAGTGGGCACCAAAACGGCCAGATATAGGCCAATTAATCATCCTGGCTGATATATCATTCTATCTCTAACCGTAAGGAAGGAGAAGAGAGAGAAAATATGGGAAATTAGGTCAGAGGGGGAGATGCTTTTCAAGCAGCAAAGCAAAGGCACACAGGAAATAATGGCCTATGGCTCAGGAGCCTTGTAAATTTATCATTTCAAGAAATGCTCTCACAGACACATATGCAAACGCGCTTCCTTTCACTCTCACCTCTTTTTCCCCACATATATGACTGACGGTGGATCCGGAAGCAGGACTAGAGGCAGGACCAATGACAGAGACCACTCCCTTTGGCAGGATCTGACACACTGAGAGAGAGGTAAAGACGTATTATTAGAAAGAGACAGATAAATAGAGGTACCATGAGAGAGAGCGATAGAGAGCGGGGTGATAGAGCAAGACAGTGACTGAATGAGAAAGGGACAGGGTAGAGAGAGAGACAGACATTGCAGTGGGCAGAGAAAAAGCCAACGCCTTGGACGGCGTCCAGTTCTGTGTCCTGTTCCTAGATGATATATCAAATTAGGAGTCAATGCAAAGCTCTTTTTGATTAATTACATCAATAAGCACAACACAGATTTATGCTCTGCCTACAGGAGATTGCTGCTCTAATTCTACACAAGAACGAGGGGGAGAGAGAGCACACAGGGTGTATATTTAGATGAAAAGATTTTTTTCTTGCTTGCTTTTGAACTGTGTTGCATTGAAATGTTCAGGGCACTGTGCATGTGTGACATGGGTATGTAATTCATTTTGCATCAAATGAAAATCTTTATCCTGTTATATTCACATGCTGTGAGTGTGTGTTATCAGTCCTTTTCAGTCCAATGGTTTAAGGAGAACTCCACTTTCAGAACAACAATTTACAAAAAATGTACATGTACTCACCCCTTATCATCCAAGTCTTTTTTGTCTTCAGTCGTGAAGAAATTATGGTTATTGAGGAAATCATTTCAGGATTTTTCTCCATATAATGGACTTCATTGGTGCACCGATTTTGAACTTCCAAAATGTAGTTTAAATGCAGCTTCAAAGGGCTCTTAACGATCTCAGCCGAGGAAGAAGGGTCTTATCTAGCGAAACGATCTGTCATTTATTTATTTTTTATTTTTTTTCGTAAAATAAAAATTTGTTTACTTTTTAAGCACAAAAGCTTGTGTTGCACAGGCTCTGGGATGCACGTCCATGATGCTACATACTGTTGAATCACGTCGAAAGGTTATGCGGAACGTAGGCGGAACTACAGACCCAGTGTTTACAAAGCGAACACGCAAAGACTAAGAAAGTGCAAGTAAGTCAAACGCTGTTTACAAACACAAACGTACAACAATGTCGGCTGATTCTTAAGTTGTAGGAGAAAATGAGATGGAATTTTTCACTTTACTTTACCTTTTTGAGCCGGAGTACACAGACAATGAGCTTAGACGTGATCCATAGTGTCGTGGGCGCGCATCCCAGAGCCTGTGCTACACAAGCTTTTGTGCTTAAAAACTATACAAATTTTTATTTTTGAAAAAAAAAAAAAAAAGACCTCGGCTGGGATCGTTTAGAGCCCTTTGTAGCTGCATTTAACTACAGTTAACTACATTTTGGAAGTTCAAAATCGGGGCACCAATGAAGTCCATTATATGGAGAAAAATCCTAAAATGCTTTCCTCAATATCTAAACTTCATTCTGTTATGAAAGGCCCACTTTTTTAATGCAGTCAAATTATTGGCAACTAAAAATAATAATAAAGTCATATTTTTTTAGTAATTATAATTCTGCAGTAAATCTTGCCAAGAACAGCATTTATTATACTATATAAGTCCTTACTATCACTTTTTATCAATTTAACACATCCTTGCTAAATAAAAGTATTAATTCCCTTCAGAAAAAAAAAGAAAAAAAAATACTGACACCAAGCTTTTAAATGGTATTGTATATTGTTACAAAAGATTTCTATTTCAAATAAATGCTGTTCTTTTAAACTTTCTATTTATCAAAGAATGCTGAAAAAAAATATCACAGTTTCCAATAAAATATTAAGCAGCACAACTGCTTCCAACATTGATATTAAATCAGCATATTAGAATGATTTCCGAATAATCATGTAACACTGAAGACTGGAGTAATGGCTGATGCATCACAGGAATAAATTATATTTTAAAGTATATTAAAATAGATGACTAGATGTTATGAATAGATGTTATTTTAAATTGCAATAATATTTCACAATATTACTGTTTTTTCTGTATTTTCAATCAAATAAAATCCACCATTAATGAGCAAAAAAAAAAAAAAAAAAAAAAAAATCTCACTGATCCCAAACCAGCAGTGTGTGTATACATACATACATACATACACATCCATGTGTATGCATGCATGTATATACAGTATCTCACAAAAGTGAGTACACCCCTCACATTTCAGCAGTGTTTTTAGTATATCTTCATAAGAAACAATACTATAGAAATGAAACTTGGATATATTTTAGAGTAGTCAATGTGCAGCTTGTATAGCAGTGTATATTTACTGTCCCCTGAAAATAACTCAACATACAGCCATTATTGTCAGCTGCAACAAAATGGCAACAAAAGTGAGTACACGTTAAGTGATAACAGCACTATGTCATTTAACCATGCAAAGTCACACGTCCTATTCATCATGTTCATGTTTTTGTCTGCTTGACAGGACCATACAAAGTGGTGTATCTTGTATTAGAGCAGTTAAAATTTGGTGCTTTGAGCAATTCTCTCATACTGACCAATGGTTCAACAAGGCACCTCATGGCAAAGAACTCTGAAGATTTGAGAATTAGAATTGTTGCTTTCCACAAAGACGGCCTAGGCTATAAGAGCTTCAGTAACAACCTGAAACTGAGTTACAGTACTGTGGCCAGGGTCATACAGAGGTTTTCCAAGGAGGGTTCCATTCGGAATAGGCCTCGCAAGTGTTGATCAACGAAGTTGAGTGCTCATTCTGAGCGTCAGGTGCAGAACCTGGCTTCCAAAAAACAGATGCATGAGTGCTGTCAGCATTGCTTTAGAGGTTGCAAAAGTAGGTCTGCCTTTCAGTGCTCAGACCATACGCTGCACAATGCAACAAGTCGGTCCAAGAAGGAAGCCTCTTCTAAAGCTGGCTTACAAGAAAGCCCGCAAACGGTTTGCTGAAGACAACCTGTCCAAAAGCATGAATTACTGGAACCATGTCCTATGGTCTGATGAGACTAAGATAAACTTGTTTGGCTTAGACGGTTTCCAGCATGTGTGGTGATGGCCTGGTGAGGAGTACCAAGAAAATTGTGTCTCTCCTACAGTCAAGTATAGTGGTGGTAGCATCATGGTCTGGGGCTGCATGAGTGCTGCTGGTACTAGAGAGCTGCGGTTCATTGAGGGAAACATGGATTCCATTATGTACTGTACATTTCTGAAGCAGTACGTGATGCCTTCCCTTCAGAAACTGGGCCGAACGGCAGTTTTCCAACATGAAAATGACCCCAAACACACCACCAAGATGACAATTGTCTTGGCAAAGAAGGTGCAGGTGAAGGTGATCTGACCCCTACTGAGCACCTATGGGGCATCCTCAAGCGGAAGGTGGAGAAGCATCATGTGTCTAACATCCAGCAGCTCCATGATGTCATTAAAGAGGATTTAAAGAGGATCCCAACAACAACCTGTGAAGCTCTGGTGAATTCCATGCGCAGAATGATTAAGGCAGTGCTAGATAACAATGGTTTGTCACAAAATATTGACACTTTGGACACAGTTTTGACAAGTTGACCTAGGGTGTACTCACTTTTGTTGCCAGCTGTTTTGACAATAATGGCTGTATGTTGAGTTATTTTTAGGGGACAGTAAATATACACTGCTATACAAGCTGCACATTGACTTCTCTAAAATATATCCAAGTTTCATTTCTATAGTACTGTCCCTTGAGAAGATATACTAAAATAATTGCTGAAATGTGAGGGCTGTACTCACTTTTGTGAGATACGGTACATACACATACATATCCCAATTTAACCCTCAGCCTTGACTTTCCATTCCAAAGCATCCTCTAAAACTTTTCATAATCCAATCAAATTCCAATAAAAAGTCCTGTCCCACGCTACAATTTGTTCTTGCTGGATTTTCATTCAAGTTGAGGTTTCATTCAAAATTCTTCACATCACAGAAGTAAAATTGTGAATGCCGTTTGATGTGAGCACCAGTGTGTGTGTAGTCGTTTTGTTGAACTCACTTGTGTCTGTAGTCTCATACTGAGAGTCTCTCTGCAGCTCAAAGATGTCGACCTCCACACGGGCTCGTGCCGGGCCCTCCATCACACTGTTGATGTTCTCTCGGGCCAGAGCCAATGCCAACCGCTCTCCACGTCCGCACGCTGACTGATCATCTAAAATAGCAGCTGAAGAGGAACAGAAAAAGCTCTGTGTTTTGTTGCTGCTCTGGCATTTAATTGAGTTTTCTGATGTTGATGATTGAAGTTGCATTTGTTATTGTAAAAAGATGGAGTTACTCATCATGATTGAACAAAAACAAGTTTGCAGCGAATGTCGCATGTTGTGATGTTAGCTGATTAGATCGCGCTATTGAGCGCATTTCCTTTGGAGGCTTGCCAGAGATTAATTGATGCTTTATTGTTTGCAATAATCAAGACGAACATGCTGATGCTTGAAGCAATCAGTCACATGCTGTGAAGCAACAGCCAAGTACAAGCCACTTTGAAAAAGGCTCCTGCTTGAATCCGATAATAATACCTAATTTCACCTGAACTCTGCTCTAAACGGATTCAAAACGGATTAATCCTATTTTTGATGAATCGGTAAATAAATAAATAACAAAAACAATCCTAACATACATATCTGAGATTACCGCTTTACGCTTTCTGTTCTGTGTAACAGGTGCTTAGTTAAAAAAGATTAAGCCTAGTAGGAGGTCAGTACTTCAGAAGATGCGTTTAAACATTAAATCAAGAACAAGCTTTGTAGTGACTACAAATGTAGGCTTCACGCTGACACTTGCTGCCTTCATTACAAGAAAAACATTCAGGTTATCAGGAGACTCTACCAACCGATTTGCTTATCCCCCCTAAAAAAGTGTTTTATTTTTCAAATAGTGCCTGTAGATAAAGCTGGAAGAACCGAGGCAGAATTTGACCTCTTAATGGGTAGAAAGTGGACTATGTTAGTGCCGCAGTTGCATAGGTAAAGGCCAGCAGTACTGTTACTATTACTCCTGACACTAAGTATTAACCTTTCCCAGCACTTTCTGTGCTACGGACATGAATGATACCTCACATTGAGGAGAGATGTACTATTTTCACTGTGTGCATGATAAAACAGGCAAGATGATCCCATAGTTTTGAGAGGGCCCTATGAAAAGTGTTTTATTTTTTCCCAAATTCCATTTTATTTATTCGAAATTTTTTCTAAGTTTTTTTCCATTTTAATTTTTCTGAATTCTGTTTTTCCCGTTTTTATTTTTCCAGGCTCTGTTTTAATGGTTAAATTAAGTTTTTTTAAAAAAAACTAATATATTATTTTATTTCTTTTTCTTTTTCAAAAATACTGTGTTTTCACATTTTTCTGGTAAATAAATTCTAGTAAATATTCTTTAAAAAATAATGATATAATTTTGTTAGTAGTAGTACAATCATTACATTAAGTATTTTTTTTTTCTGTCACCGTTTCTTCAAGTTAAACCGTTTTGATAGTTTTGACAGGTTGCTGCGAAGACCTTTTTGTTTCTGTTTGTATACTGTATGAAATAAAGACAGCAGTTCTCAAAAGTAACAGTGACTCTAAGCAGTTATAGAGGTGTTTGTGTGTTCATGTAGTCATATATTGAGGCGGAACAGGCTGAAAACACTGTGAGCGTCTGGCACGCTTCATTATGTGTGTAGAAACTGTGCGCCTTTGCTATTCATTCGCACAGAGACACGCAGAACATGCTGGATTCATATTTAAATAGTCTTTTTGCGGCTTAATACTGACAGACACTAGTCCATATTTTGTTTTGATTCAAGTGTACTGACCTACTTTTGATTTATTCACCCAAACTTTCTGTGTTATACAGTAAATTCCATTTTAATGACTGGATTCCACGATTCTGTCCATGTTTTCCGCATCGTGGAAATCATAGGGCCCAATCACCTAGAAACACCTTAGAAACACCCTTGGAACTGAGAGATAATGTAAATATGCACTTTTGTGTGTTCTCTTACCCATCCTGACAGCTGCGAGAGCGGGCGCCTGGCTGTGAGAGGATGGGGCCATGGTCAGCAGAAGCAACAGCAGGAGGAGGAAGAGGAGGTGAATCGACAGCAGCAGCGCTGGCAGAGCCGGCATCTTCCACTGCTCCTCATGGAGAAAGGTCGTCTGGCTGCCTGCACCGCCACCTGGAGGGCAGGTACGAAATTATGCATGAGAAATCATCCACGGGCATAGATAATTAACAAAGGAACTAGGGATGCGCAATATTAAAATTCTGTCTGATACCAGTATCTGATCATTTTCATGGCCAGTAACCAAGGAATGGCTGATAGTAAAATTTGGAAGTTTTGCATTAATACATACTATTTTGGCTAAATAAAAATTAACTACAAAATACAAAAAATATAAAATTGTCATGTTAAATGCTACCAAGTAAATTCAGACATCACACCATTATACATTTTTGGGTGAACTATCCCTTTAACAGAGAAGATGAAGCAAGATGAGATCAGACAAAAGTATTTCTCACACTCTGAATCAGTAAAAGAATTATGTAAAATTATATAATATTAAAATATACAGGTGCATCTCAATAAGTTAGAATGTCGTGGAAAGTTCATTTATTTCAGTAATTCAACTCATTATGAAACTCTTATGTTTCACAATGAGTTGGTCTTATGAAGTATTCTAATTTGTTGAGATTGGTGGGTTTTTGTTAAATGTGAGCCAAAATCATCACAATTAAAAGAACCAAATGACTTAAACTACGTCAGTCTGTGAGCACTGAATTTATTTAATACACGAGTTTCACAATTTGAATTACTGAAATAAATGAACATTTCCACAACATTCTAATTTACTGAGATGCACCTGTGTATGTGACCCTGGACCAAAAAAAACAGTCATAAGAGTAAATTTCTCGAAATTGAGATTTATACATCATCTGAAAGCTGAATAAATAAGCTTTTCATTGATGTATGGTTTGATTATGGCTATCTGGAAATCTGGAATCTGATGGTGCAAAAAATCTAAATATTGAGAAAATCGCCTTTAAAGTTGTCCAAATGAAGTTCATAGCAATGCATATTACCAATCAAAAAAGTTTTGATATATTTATGGTAGGAAATTTACAAAATATCTTCATGGAACATGATCTTTACTTAATATTCTAATGATTTTTGGCATAAAAGAAAAATCGATAAATTTGACTCATACAATGAAAAAAAAGTTTTTATGCTCATCAAGGTTGCATTTATTTGATTATTTATTTGTTATTTATTTGAATATATTTTTAAATATAATTTATTCCTGTGATGCAAAGCACAATTTTCAGCATCATTACTCCAGTCTTCAGTGTTACGTGATCTTTCAGAAATCATTTCAATATGTTGATTTATTATCAATGTTGGAAACTGTTGTGCTGAATAGAAAACTATTTAAAATTGCAGTAGTATTTCACAATATAACAGTTTTTCTGTATTTTTGATCAAATAAACGCAGACTTGGTGAACTTAAGAAACTTCTTCAAAACCAATAAAAATCTGACTGATTCCAAACTTTTGAACGACAGTGTGGATTAAGGATTAACTACAGATGCGTTTAGATGACAGTAAAAGTCATTTAAATGTAAAAATAGGGGAAACTTGTATGCATAATTACATATATCCAGTACTGTCTGACATATAGCCAACACAGACTTGTACATCCCAAAAACAAACATAAGGCACGTTGACATAATTGTTTTTTTATGTATGTGTTAAATGTCTGGATGACTGACTACATTATCCAAAATGTGCAGTATACATTTGAATAATATTAGATTAAAACACACACACACACACAAACAAACAATACAACATATCAGTAAAATCAAATAAAAACTAAATAATATGCTAGATAACTAAAAGTTGGAATAACCATGGAACATTTTTACACTATTCAATGCAAACATGCAACATAGCGAGGATGTGTGAAAATAGTGCTGCAGGATTTTGCATTGAATAATGCATACTATTAAACAAATATTCAGCATACAGCACATAATGCACAACTTGCAGTAAGCAGTATGCTATTATTCCATTCCAAACATAGTCCTTGATTTTGTTTAACTTGGCTGTTGTCCACACCACTCTGTCCATGTGTTGCATCACCCACTTAAGCTATTAAAGGCTTCCTCGTTGACCATTTTGGTTTGCAAGCAGCACAAACATGCCACTTTTAAACATAATACGCCTGTTTTTTCAGTGCTCTTCACTAACACACACAGCACAGGTATATATTTCCATCCACACAACGAAAAAGTAGACATGCACAAGATGCCTGTTACTTGTCCCTGTACTGTAATATAAGCCGTACACAAGATGCTTGGGATATGATGTGATAAAATATTCAGCACCATTGCAAGAGTGTACATCACTGTTTATTAGCACCTGAAAACATATTTTCAGCAGTTGCAGTGACTGGCTGAGGTTGTTAACTGGAAACCGAAAATCACATTTTTAAAACCATGATGGATGATTCAAAATGATAATTTTGACAGAAGATAAATATTAAGGAATCTTGTATATTGTGTTTCTATACTAACATTGATTCACATAGTAACTCTAGGATATTATATAGTTTCTCTGAAGAATCACATGAGCTTGCTATGGATGGTTTTCCAAAACTTTTCAGGCATGAAAATGAGCACAGATCTTAAAATCAAATGTGTTCAGGTCACTGTAGACTTAAACAGGACTAATATAGGCGTAAATTATTGCTGCTAGCGCATGAATAACTTACCACGTGCGATAGGTTACTTCACATATGCTGCTCACAGATAAAGCACCTCTCAGAAGAGGTGCACGTGTGGAAAAAATGAGCACGTATATGAACAAAACAATAAACGAATTACCAGGGAATTCAAAAATGTACAAAAATAGGCCATGACAGAAATTTTACAACCCGGTCCGTCAAAGTGACGTATAGTGATTATTTGTAGCGCAACCTCGGCACAGGCCGCATGCTGCGATATAAAACAATTCACCACTAGAAAACCCACAACAGAATACAGAGAAGCTGGGAGAATTGAATGCAGCCAGAAGAAACAGACTCCGAAATGGCTTTGGGAGACAAAGAGGAGAGCGAGAAAGATTGAACGCTTGACGAATGCAGCATAATAGAGCCAAAAGGACTCCAGTCTGCTGTATGTGTGTGCGTGCATGGGCCGCACAAAACGGAGACACAAGTCAACCTAAAGATCAAGAGCCTCATCCCTAAAGCCGCCGTCAATCCTGGGCTGCCTGTGTTTGAGTTTGTCAACAGCTTGATTTGTATTGGCCTTCCCCGGCTCCATGAAGTAAATGTTTATCTTTCCTGCCAATAAGGCCCTTTGAATGCATTCAAATTGAAGTCTGAATGGAACCAAAATGAAGTGAGCGAACCAAAAAGGGAGGAGAGGACAGAAGAAAGACAGCCGGGATGAGATAGCGCGCAAGAGAAAGCAGAAATAGCGTGGAGAGAAAGATGAAAGTAAACCGAAGATAGTGAGAGGAGAGAGGGGAGGAAGAAAAAGAAAGTATTAACACACACAAGTAAACACCACATGAGGCGACAGCATGCTGAATGGGCAGAAATTCAAGCTTGGCTCTTTCAGTTATTTAACTGTTAGCTTTCCCATACACCAGCATTGAATTTAACAGTCAATGTAATTGCCTGCAGGCTCACCTAATCAATGGAGCTCTGCTTTCACTCTCTATAACAATATATAACGTGTTTAACACATCCTAAGACTGATGCACGAACATTCACACCTTGTTAACCTTTACAAATCTCAACAGTGACCAACTGTCTTCTTGGCCCAGTGGCCTGGGTTAGAGAAGTCATTTTACTAATGAGTGAATTAAATCATTTTGAAGTACCACACAAGCTGTTGTACAAAATATCAACAAGGCTGTTGACGCAGGCCTTCGAACATAGAAGCACAATTCAGAAGCAATCTAATTGTAATACAAATGAATTCAATAAAAACCATAAAAACATGCAAAAAACAAAAAAACAAGAACACTGACTCCACACTTCTGAATGGTAAATATATATATATATATATATATATATATATATTATATATATATATATTTATATATATGCGCACACACAGTACAATTCATAATTTAAAGAATTAGTTCACTTCCAGATTAAAGGGTTTTTGAGGAAAACATTCTAGGATTTTTCTCCATATAGTGGACTTCAGTTGGAGCCAACGGGTTGAAAGACCAAATTGCAGTTTCAGTGCAGCTTCAAAGGGTTCTACATGATCCCAGCTGAGGAATAAAGGTGTTATCAAAAAAAATTCAATTAAATTATACTTTTTAACCACAAATGCTCATCTTGCACTAGCTCTGTGATGTGCATCCGCGATTTCGTTTTGCATTACGTAATCATGTTGGAAAGGTTAGTTCTTCATCAGTTCTTACTCCGGTTCAAAAAGGTAGGACAAGGCAAAACACTCATTTTCTTCTCCAACTTCGAAATCGTCCGACATCACCGTTTTACCTTTTTTTGCACGTTCGCTTTGTAAACACTGGGTCGATACTTCCGCCTACCCCATGCATGACCTTTCCAATGTGACTACATAATGCATGAAGTTAAGCTAGTGCAAGATGAGCATTTGTGGTTAAAAAGTATACCCATTTCTTTTGTTTTTTTTGGTTTTTTTTTTTAGAAACTGACAGATAATTTTGCTATAAAGGCCCTAGAGCCATTTGAAGCTGCACTGAAACTGCAATTTGGACCTTCAACCTACTGGCTCCGATTGAAGACCACTATATGGAGAAAAATCCTGGAATATCTTCCTCAAAAACCTTAATTTCTTTTCGACTGAGGAAATAAAGACATGAAGATCTTGGATGTCATGGGGGTGAGTAAATGATCGAGAAATGTTTATTCTGGAAGTGAACTAATCCTTTAAAGACATGCAACTCTGTGTAAATATGAAGGAAGCCCTAAATGCTTAATTATTTTGTGGGCTTTGCTTTGTTATCAATGTATTGTCTAATAACAAAAGACAGCTATTGTCTTTTATACTTTAACAACAAAACATCCCATATTAACTAACCTGAAAAATGGTAACAAATTAGTGGGTCTCACTACAGCATTACATGTAGTGTATTACATAAGTATCAGTTCTGCTAGTAAAACATTTATCCTTTCATAATAACCTTAGAGCTCATATCAAATCTCCATGACATTTGAAATGCCAGTTTTGTTTCAGAAGCCCATCTGGTACAATGTACATACAGAAATACATCCTGTTCTTAGATGGGGGTAAGACAAATGCTAAGCATCAGGCCGGTGATAAAGCATAAGCAATTCCATATATCTTCTATTCTTGACCTTAAAGAAAGTCGTTTTAGTGCCGCCTCTAGATGCTGTTTTAAGAAGAACTGAGAGGCTCTGACCTTGCTGGGCTTTTGATCGAAGGCAAAGATAGCACTTAAGACTGTGCTTTTAAGACTTTTGGGAGTCTAAGTACCGAGAGTCTCAAACAAAATAAAACTACAGAAATTGTCAGGTATTGAAGAAGACAGGTTTTAGACTAGACCGCGGAATATATTCCAGGCAGACGCTGCTCCCATGCTGTCAAATCCAATATCCTAATTCTCACATTACACCTCAAACACTGTCCTGCGGTTTCATTCGGATTTACTTTGGAACAGCCACTCCAAGCCAACTGGCTGTGATCCTTCTCCACAGGCCGTTAGAAGAAGAAAAAAAAATGTTAAAACAGTGTTCCTAATATGCCTGTCACCCTGACTGTAATGCGTCTCTGTGTTCGAGACATGAATGCGGCTCATCCTGTGAGGTTGAGGCAAATAAAAAGGTTTGTTTGCCTCAGAGGCAGCGGTGGCATGGCATCCATGCTGCCTCGGATACTATAATGAAGGGATAATCCTCTCATTTAGCCACAGACAGGGGATATATTTCACTCTCTTTTTGTGATGGGTGAGGTGTGTGTGTATAACGGTGCATAACGGAGCAGCAAAATAAACATTAAAACACTAGCAAGATGAAGGGGTAACTGGGAGGAACAGCTTGGGATGACTGGACTGTGACAGAAATAGACAAACACACAGTGTCATCTGGACAGAGGAGTTGGTGGCTTGTTGAACGAAAAGGGATGATATAAAAATATAAACCTGAAGCGTCTTCAAAAAAGCAAACCATTAAAGCAGTCCATACAACTTGCGCACTAAATGCCTTCTAAAGCCATTTAAAGCTCATATGAGGAACAGACTGAAATGTATACAGAATTTCTGGGTGAGCTATTTCTTTAAAAACGGGATTGTTTGCAATTTTTAACTGTTAAATGAAAAAAAAATAGCCAAGGCACATTATACAAGAAATAGCTCAAAACTTAAAATATTAGCTGTAGGTATACCGCTGTTCTACTAACAAGTTTGACAAAATATCCAATTAGAGAAATTAAAGAAAAGTAACCACTTTAGTGCAAAAGAAGATTCAAATAAAAAATTTGGAAGGTTACAGCTGTCAGAAATTAGTAGAGGCCCTTGCTTTGAATGACTTTGAGTCATTCATTTGTAGTGGGTTTCTTACCCATAACTTTGTCAACAACGATTTTCCAGAGATTTTCAATCGGGTTTAGATCAGGACTCTGACCCGGCCATTTCATTATTTCAATGTTCTTAGCTTCAAGGAACTGCTTTCCCTGTTTTACAGTGTGATGGGGGCATTGTTTTGCATGAAAATTGTAGACTGATTGGGAGATGCTTGCAGGGAAGGTACCGCATGTTGCTGAAGGAGGTACTGACAAACATTTGCATTCACCGTACCATGTATCTGTATAAGAGGCCCATCTCCCTCCTCTACCTTTCACTGACTTCGTTACCCACTTTGGGCTTCAGTATTTGCACAGTTTAATGCTGAACAAAATGTTTCCCACCAGACCCAAACAAATTAAACTCGTTCTAATCACTATAGTGAACTTTGGACCAGTTCTCCTCTATCCACAACTCCTCCTCAGCAAAGGTGAGCTTAGCCTTTTGATTCTTTCTGCAGATCAGAGGCTTGGTCAATGCACTTTCAGTCCGACTTCTCTTAAACAAGTCGAGATCCTTACCCTGTTCAGCACTGAACTGGCAAGCAATTCCAGCTGCAGTGTTGAATCGATTCCTCATTGAGAGTCTCAGCATTATCCTGTCTTCTCATGCATTTGTCTTACATTGACAACCAGCTTTTTGGGGGGACTTGAATGAATTAGTGTCATTGTAAACCTGCAATATTTAAGAAATTACAGATTTGTAATGACCAACTTTTCTCATAGTGGCTGAAAGGGTCATCCCTTTGGCCTTCATCTGGACAACCTCGTGTAACAGCGTTTCAGTCACTTTAGAATGGCTCGCTATCCTGCAATCTCAGTGAAAACTGGAGGAATGTTTGACATATAATTAGGGCTGCACAATAAATTGCGATAACATCACAATCGATATTAGGAAAAACTGCAATATTCATGCACACTTCTTGTTAATGAAGCACGGTTCTGTGATCAGTAGTAAATCCAAACAGAAGATTTAAAGGAGAAGTCCACTTCCAGAACAACAATTTACAGATAATGTACTCACTCCCTTGTTATCCAAGGTGATGTCTTTCTTTCTTCAGCCGTAAAGAAATTATGTTATTTGAGGAAATTCTGTTATTGAAGCCGCATTTAAACTGCATTTTCAGACTCGGGGCACCATATCAGTCCATTATATGGAGGAAAATCCTGAAATGTTTTCCTCAAAAAACACAATTTCTTTAAGACGGAAGAAAGAAAGACATGAACATCTTGAATGACAAGGGGGTGGGTACATTATCTGTAAATTCTGCTTTCATTGATTCAACGTGACTAATAAACACATGACTATGACAATATATGGCAATATATATAATACTATGAAATATGTTGCATGCTTTTTCTGTGTAAGAAGCCACATCTCACAGAGGAATTTATTTCAAACATCCAACTGACGTTATGAAGTGAGTTTGGAGTAAAAAACTTTATTAAATGTGGTATTTTCACATGCAGATGGAGCAGCATTTATTACACAGTGCCGTAGTTCACAAACAACTCTATTATCAAAGTGTGATTTCATAATGGTGTATAATATGATGTATAATATCAATGATATCGTCTGTATGGTTTTGCATAGCTTGTCAGAGAACTACGGCTCTGTGTAGTAAATGCTGCTCAATCTGAAAGCATGCACGTGATGGAGATTTACTACTGATTACAGAATCGGCTTTACTGACAAGATGCGCATGGAAATTGCATGCAATTTATCGTGCTGCCCTACATATAATGAAGGAAATTAGCACCAGGTGGCAAATTAACACCAATAACTTGGAGGCATCTGTAAGTGTTCTCTAATCTTGATCAGAGTACTTTTTCATATATTTTATTTGTGTTTTACACTGTGCTTCAGAATACAATATATGATATATGTTAAATTGCCCTTCTACTTCTTTTAGGATAACTTCAAATAGGACTAAACAGTGATACTGCAATTTAGAAAATTACATGTTCTCTAATTTTGATCTCCATTCTATATATATATATTCACCAAGACTGCATATATTGTGGAAAAACAATAATAATGTAAAATATCATTACAATTTAAAATAACTGTTTTCCATAATAATATATTCTAAAATGTAGGGCTGGGTGATCTTATCGAATAATTTGAATTTAATGCTTTGACAATATGCCAGTGACACCAGTAAAGACAAAAGAATGATCCAACTGCATTGCGGCGCTCATATGGCTAGGCAAAATTCACACAGAATGTGCTTTTGTGTTGACAAAGATGCAACATGGGCAGTGGAATAGGAAAAATCATGCAAAAAGATAGAACTTCTTTTAACTTGAGCAGCGTGTTTTTAGAATGCCCTTTTTAATGCATGAGACGCTGCAAGAGATGCAAGTGCAACAGTCAAATGCATCCATGTTTACATAGAAAAAACAATAGAAAGCAGCAAAATCGAATAAAAAACCTGTAAAGAACTACTGCTGTATATCTGATATTTCATGTTTGCATCTTGATGACAGGCTGCTGTTTATTGTTTTTACAGAACATTTATAGTTAATAATAGTCTGCAGTTGAATTTGAATTAATGACTTTTAAAATTTTTGAAAGCATGTTTCTCGTATTATTTCTTAACATATAATATGTATACTGTAAGTAGTTGTACTTCATTTTTGTAAAAACGTGATGCATTCTTTTACAGTAATGTGCTGATTTGCCCTTCATGCACAGATTTTGGTGAAAATAAAATGAGGATTTAATGAAGAAGAGACATCAAGAAACAATTAGGATGATGAGAGGAATAAGTCAAAAAAAAAATAAGTTTGTCATTGACCTTTAGAGATAGATTTAGACCCTGCTCATGTTTCAACAGTCTGCAGTCTGTGCAGACAGGGTGTGCGTCTTATTTAGTCAGTGCCTCAGGCTTGAGCTCGTGACCATCGTCTCGGGTTGTGAAAGGAGCCATCATCTGTCCCAACACAAAATGACACTGACTTCTCCCTACTTCTTCACTCACAAGCACTGTTTCTCTCCAGACCTTTTTCTCGTCACCTTCACAAATTGTCAGCCCAAGGCTACACATGCCATACACTCTGCCACAAACAAACCCCCTCCAGATGCTAAAAATAAACACCCATGTGGCTAACTAACTGTCCTCTGTTACAGAGGAGCCAATATTAACTGGCCATTTTTATCTTGTATTCATATCTTAAAGATGTATTCTGGCCTTTTGGCTTCAAAACTGCATTCAAACTGTGCACTACACCAAAGCTCTGACAGTTTTCAAAATGCAAAGGCATTTCAACACTAAATACCTCTTCAAAAGCAAAACCATTAAATAAGCAGGTGCAAGCAAACTGGCATTTTCAACTTAATTTATTCTGTATTATTATATGACCTACAGAATTGAGGAGAAAGCAGCAATGAGTGCATTTGAACAACAAAACATTGGTGACAATGCAATATTTTAAATAGAAAGGCTTTACAAGCAAAGTCTGTATAAAAATCTGGGCAGATTGATCTGAACAGTGCTGAAAGAGAGCAAACATTACCTAATGCAGAGATTTATTAGGTGTAATGTAAGATGCATAAGGCTAAGAATATTCAAAAATAATACTGAGTGCAATTAAAATCTTTTTAAAACAAGTCAGTTCAATTGGTGTCTATATTTGAATTATAGATTGAATTCTGCATAACTGTTTGTCAGTATTATGTTTCAGTAACATATTTTATAAATCAAGACTAAAATTGAACTCAAATTACATTGGTTCAGATACAAATAGGTGATTTGCTCTTTAAACTATACAAAAGGACTATATTCCCTATATATGTCTGATTAGACTGCCCATGCAATATACAGTCTGTAAGACTACTGAAACCACATATTGCAGTAAATACTGCTAATTGACTTTCCAGTCAAAAAAACAACAGTGTGGTCTAAAATGGACTAATGTTCTTTCAAAACATGTGAATCCCCTAAATGTCTCCAAAAATTCATGAAGACAAAGTAAACCATAATGTCCACCATTTTCAGTCATTTTTGCCATGTCCCCACGCCTCATAATTGAATCACAAAATCAAAGGAGCATGAAAGAAAAAAGACAAAAAATGAGAAAGAACAGGGTGAGCGTGAGGGCAAGAACAACATTTCAGAACAACTGTATTCAAGGATTTGCGAAGACAAGGAACAGACAGCATAAAGCACTTGAGGCCGAGATGCTGTGTTCAACATTGTTGTTGTCATACCATTTTATGAGCTGTTCAACATTAAATATTTACATTCGGAGGCAATTAGTGGTTCTGGGAACGACAACCACCGGGGTGCCAAGGACATCCTTTTCTTTTAATTAACTTTCCCTCAGGAAAATAACGGAATGTTTCAACCCCGCTATCATAAATGATGACATGATTAGACAATATAGCTCGTCTCTGATAGCGCTGAAAGCATTTATGGATAGCATTAAAGCATGTCCTACTTGTTATTTTGCGCCTTTATTTCTAGAAAGTGCTCCTCCAGCTAGCTTCTGCTCTCAAACAATTAATAATCCCTAAGGTGGACGGATGATTAAAAATTCGAAGCGGGAGCCCCCGTTTCAAGTTTTTAAATGAGTGGCCTCCCTCATTTGAGCAAAGTCAGGAGGAGGCTGATGGGACTAAATTTAGCAGAGGAGGCGAGAAAGAAAAGCATTCAACCTCCCACCTAGCAATAATGTCCTCCCTTTGCTTCCTGTGAGGATTCAATTTGACAAAACAGTCAAATATTGCTGCAAAATGCCAGCTGTGCATTTAATCATTGTTGCTGCAATTATGACACACAAGTGTCCTTTAAAGTCAAGCTCTGGAGTCATCCGTAAAACACGAAATAGATAAAGATTGTTTCCCTTTCTTGAAACAGGCACTTTTTACAACTGAAATCGACCCTACATGGCTTGCAATTAATGTTGTTAAACCTGTAGTTAGGCAAATATATGGCCATTATCAGAGTGATACAGTACATTAATCGGTAGAGAAAACAGATAAAATGTAATTACATTCATGAATTTGGCAGGCACTTTTATCCAAATCGACTTACGCTGCATTCAAAGCATGCATTTTATCAGTTTCTTTGAGAAATAAACCCATGGCTTTGGCGTTGCAAGCGACATGCCCTGCTGTTTGAGCTATATGAGCTCCCACACACTCCAGAGGCAAACCTGCTGACAAGGCAGCAACACAACACATTAAATTGAAAATTAGAACAGTAATGGAAAGAGCGGCTAAGGCTCATCTAGTAAAAGACCTTATATATGGCCAAGTCTATTTTTAGGCCAATATTTAGGCATTTTGAGATCATCGCCACTGGCTGACTATCAGAAGTGAAACTTCTACCTTGTAACAACAATATGTTGTTAATAGACAACGCTTCACAAAAAAAGATGGATCTTAAAAAGTTAACATGTATTAAGTAGTACCATATGTGATCCTGGACCACAAAACCAGTCATAAGGGTAATTTTTTTTTTCAATTGAAATTTATACATCATGAAACGTAAAAAAAAAAAAATCTTCCCATTGACATATGGTTTGTTAAGATAGGACAATATTAGGCTGAGATACAACTATTTGAAAATCTACTCATTACAAAATTAGGTTTTGATACATTTACGGTAGGAAATTTACAAAATATCTTCATGGAACATGATCTTTACTTAATATCCTAATGATATTTGGCATAAAAGAAAAATTAATAATTTTAACCCAAACAATGTATTTTTGGCTATTGCTACAAATATAACCACGCTACTTAAGACTGGTTTTGTGGTCCAGGCTCACATATAATCCTGAAGAACCCTTTTTTTGAAATGTGTTCAGGGTTCTAAATTCCCTCCTTTTTGTTTTCAAATCTGTAACTGTCAGAGTCATTATTGATTTTCTGGAGCTCAACTGTCCAACTACACACTGCCAACACAATCGCAACAGGTAAATTATTTATTTCTTAAAATGTCTATGCATTTTAACTTTTTTTTCCATTGCAACTGGTTTCTTTCCAATCATGCCTTTTTCTGTTTTCATTTTTTTTTTAACCTTTTAAAACAGCTGTGACTAGCTCTGTTCAGTTAAGGATACTTCACTCCTCCACTAAGTGAGTAAAAAAGAAAAGAAAAAACATTAAATCTGTACCATAACTTTGTATCACTTTATCCTTTTACCATCATGAAGGGCTCATGCTCCTTCATTTATAAACATAATTCTTTTTTAAACAAATGGAGGAAACACATTCTCATTCTAAACTCATTTGTGTATTTCTACCCAGATGCTGTCACATCCCACAACCTCGTCACCTGCAGAGTAAAGCTGCTACTCAAAATGCACACATAATGATAGATTTAAAAGCATCATAAAGGGTTGCGAAGAGATCTCTCTGGAACTTAATTGCATTGTCTTCAGTGCATCTGCTCTGTGTTTCTTGTACAGTATGTATTAATGTTCAATGTCAGTTGTCATGTCATGTATTAATGTATTCACCTGAAAACTGTTGTTAGAGTGCTTGTCACTTCTGCTACAGTTTCCCATGTCAATAAAAAAGTACCTAATTGACACGGCTTGCCATTTAAAAGCTATTTACAAGGCTACAAGATATTATAAGACCATACATATGGAGAAGTAAAAACGATATCAATTAGTATTGTTGAAAAACAAATATTGATGAAAATAAACCACTATTAAAAAAGGTTCTTTATAACAATATTAAACAATTAGTTTACTTAGAGAATACAAATTTCCTGACAATTTACTCACCCCTATGTCATCCAAGATGTTTATGTCTTTCTTTCTTCCTCCATATAGTGGACTTCAATGAGGATCAATGGGTCAAAGGTCTAAATTGCTGTTTCAACACAGTTTCAAAGGGCTCTACACATTTCATTTTCTAATATATATATATATATATATATATATGTGTGTGTACTTTTTAACTACAAATGCTCATCTTGCAGTAGCTCGTCCTCATGCATTAGGTAGTAATGTTGGAAAGGTCATGTGATGACGTAGGCAGGAAGGCCGATCCAGTGTTTGCAAAGCAGACATGCAAAGAAAGTGAGCAAATGAGATGGAGTTCTTCACCCTACCCTACCTTTTTAAACCAAAGTACACAGATGAAGTACTAACCGCATGTAACCTTTCCAACGTGACTACGCAATGCGTGAGGAGACGCAAGTGCATTGCACAATTAGTGCAAGATGAGCATTTGTGGATAAAGAGTATATAAATTACTTTTTTTTTTTTTTTTTTTTTTTTTTTTTTAAGAAAATGACCAGTTGTTTTGCTAGACAAGACCCTTATTCCATGGCTGGGATTGTGTATAGCCCTTTGAAGCTGCAATGAAACTGCAATTTGGACCTTCAACCCATTGGCTCCCATTGAAGTCCACTATATGGAGAAAAATCCTGGAATGTTTTCCTCAAAAACCCTAATTTCTTTTCAACTGAAGCGATTGAAGAAAGACATGAACATCTTGGATGACATGGGGTGAATAAATTATAAGGAAATTATCAAATTATTCTGGAAGTGAACCAGTCCTTTAAGGTCCTTTATACTACGACACTGTTGAATGCTTGAATCTGATTGGTTGACAAACATTTTAAGGTGTACAGTTATTTTCAGGGAAGCGCATAGCTAAAGTAGTTCCAGGCAGATTTGAACCGCATTGCATGTCCATATCACTTCGCCAAAAGATTTCAGTTTTTTTTTAAATGTCCTTATAGCCTAAAACATGAAAAGAACCAAAACCCACAACACTGAACAAGCAAATAATAAACTCTCTGTCTCCCGCTCTCTCTCCCATACAAACACACATGCATAAAGTAAAGTGGACACAAACTCGCACAGAAACGTTGCTCTGCTGCTCTGACGATTTTATCAGTAAATTAGTTTAGCAACATCAAACCTACGTGTCATTTCTCACTAGCGAGGTATGGTGCTATTCTTGAAACAGATAAACTTACAATTTTGCTATTAGTAGAAATGCTGCTGTCGAGAGACCCTCGTGTCATTCTAAACCCATATGATTTTCTTTCTAGGTAGATGTTAACCATTTTTGTCTATACAATGAAAGTCAATAGGGTTTAAAACAACAATGAAAGTTTCATTTCTTCATCTTTTTAGGTTACTTATATATTGGTCATCCTGTTGTCTCGATATCATTATCAACATCAGACATTAAAAAACCTGTATCTGACAATCAGTATTGTCATTTTGCAAGTACACAGTTTTATCACTTTCCACTTTAGATTGTATAATTTATCTGCCGTGTAGACAGTGTATAACAATAAATGTGAGAACTGGCTGTTAAGTAGAGCTGGAGATATTTGTTTACTTAAATTGTTGCATGTGATGGTGGGAAATCAGTCGGTGTGCCGCAGCGGGATGTGTTGTAAACATTCCCTTCATATCAACTCTTTAGAGTATGGCTTACGGCCATACCACCCTAAGCATGGCCGATCTCGTCTGATGACTCAACTTCCTGAAGTCGATAGAAGCAGATGGTAATGATAGCATGCTACAGATGCACTAGCTTTTAGCAGTCACACTGCCAAGACTGCAGGTGTAGGATTTGAGATTACAACACCAACAGTAGATAAGCGGCATGATTGTGGATTACACATGTATCAACGGGTCCCAGGTAACAAAGCCGGATTCCGAACATAAAGCCAGATTACAAAACATAAAGCCGAGGTGGCGACATTAAGCCAGATTACTAGCTTTGGGAAGAAATAAATACATTTCCAAGAGGTGGTTTCATTGCAAGCTCTGTTAAATCTACCTAAAAATGCTGTCATTTTTGATAGGGGTGGAAAGGAATGGATTTCATGGTCTATTCATAATTTGAACAGTTCTACTGCCTTCATCCCGGTACTGTACTTGTGGTTAAGTAATATCGTGGTATCTGCCAGTGGAAGTGAAGGAAATGCTTGAAAGACTCCATCGATTGGCCAATGACGCTGATGTGTTATTGTTACATTTAGGTCATTTCCTGACATCAAGGAAAAGATATTGAGTCAGTAAGAACGGTTTCTATTCATACTCATATTCATTCTTACTCACACGGTTAGATAATCCTCCCCAGACCTTTTAGTGAGAACTCCAAAGGGCAGAAGGGCACCTTGCTGAGCTCGGGTCTTTCTGCTGTGAAACCTCTAGAACAGATGGCGATTTTTTTTTTTTTTTATTTTGGGTAACTTTCGAGGACTCCTCCTCTTCTAACTATTGGTAGCTGTTCGGAGGTTTAAACAGTGAAATCTTATTACATAAAAGGTATGTTATCACAGTCAATTATCTGTTTCTGCTGAGAACCTACTGTATAGCCTTATATATATATATACATATATATATATATATATATATATATATATATATACTCTATCCAAAAAGTATTCAAAAAGAGATAGCGGTAGTATTTAAGTGGTGCATCTTTTTTTATCACCACTAACTTGTCATCTCTTATAATCTTTTTCTTTGTTCTTGTCTGCTCTCATCCAAATCACTGGAATTTAATATTATTTTTATGCAGGGCCAGATCTAGCCTGCTCTGATTGTTGAGGGGATGTTCTCCTCATTTCCTGTCATCGTTAGGAGTCCTGTCAAAACAGAAAAAAAAAATCTGATTTATTTATAAAAATGTATTCATAAAAGTTTTTTTTACTTAAAGAAGAATTACAAACATTACATTTTGAATGTTTGGGGGCACATTCTTTTAATGAGCAAGGATGTATTAAATTGGCAGTCATAGTAAAAACTTTTACATTGTTTAAAAAAAAATACATGTTAAACTGTCTATTCAGTTGAACTCTTGACAAAATGTATTCATGTATTTATAATATTGATAATAATAAATGCTTCTTGAGCGGCAAATCAGAATATTAGAAAGGTTTCTGAAGGATCATGTGACACTGATGACTGGAGTAATGATATAAATATATTTTTAATGTTTTTTTAAAGAAGTCTCTTATGCTTACAGTTGCATTTATTTGATTGAAAATACAGGGGAAAAAGTAATATATTAAATATTATTGCAATTTAAAATTACAGTTTCTATTTTAATATACTTTAAAATATAATTTATTTCTGTGACGCAAACCTGAATTTTCATCAGCCATTACTCCAGTCTTCAGTGTTACATGATCCATTTGAAATCATTCTAATATGTTGATTAATTATCAATGTTAAAAATCAGTTGTGCTGCTTAATATTTTTTGGAAACTTTGATACTTTTTTCAGGATTCTCTGATGCATAAAAAGTAAAAAAAAAAAAAAAAAGAACTGCATTTATTCATAATATAAATCTTTTCTACCATTTAACACATCCTTGCTGAATAAAAGTATTAATTTCTTTCAAAGAAATTTTTCAACGTTTATTCATCAAAGAATCCTGAAAAAAAGTATCACAGGTTCCAAAACAAACAAATAAATATTACTGAAGACTGGAGTAATGATGCTGAAAATTCAGCTTTGCATCACAGGGATAAATTATATTTTAAAGTATATTAAAATAGAAAACTACTATTTTAAATTGCAATAATATTTCACAATATCTGTTTTTTTCTGTATTTTTAACCACAGCTTTGATGAGCAGGAAAGACTTTTAAAAATCTTACTGATCCCAAACTTTTGAATGGCTGTTTATATGCGTTTTATATATATTACATATGGGTGGATGGATGGATCACAGATGTGGATGAAAATGGAGGAATTGCCCATCCGTAAAGCTCTGTCAGCCACTCAGAAATGAGCAGAATAATAATTTGTACACTGCACTTAAATTATGCTCAAAAACTTCAGTGCTGGAAGCATGCGAGGGAAAATTTGTGGTGGCCAGGCCCACCCCAGCACCCTGCTAAATTTAGATCTGTACATCTGTACCGACTCTTGGACCAAAGCTGCTGATAGACTGATTAACATCGGCCTCTCCATCCTCTCACCTGTGCCATTCCCCAGTTGTTTCCTTCTCTCTCTCTTTCAATTTGTCTATCTCTCTCTGTCTCTTAGTATGGTGTTAAAGGTGTGAAAAGGGTGCTCTGGGAGGGGGGGGCGCTGTGACAGGGGGAGGTCACATGGGCCAGGCGAGACACTGACGATACTGCTTCCCGGCGCTTTTAGGGAGCAGGTGGTGTTGAGGTCCGATGCTGCCCGCTGATAACTCCTGCCTTGGCGAGCCGCCTGTGTCTGTGTGGCATACGTCTCTCTCACCTCCCTGAACCCACTAGAGTTTAAAATCCAAACAGATGCCTCTGGTTAGTATTTAGATTTGCTTGTTGTGCTATTGGATTGAGTCCTCTGTGTGTGTGTTTTTTTGTTTTTTTTTAAACGGAACATTTTCAAGTGCATATCGACGGTAGGTGTTTAAATAAATAATGCATTGAAGATTGAAGCATTTTGTGCCTCTACTCTGTGATTTTTTTGAGCGCTGCGCCAATAAGCACTAAACTGCCAGGCAATCAGTGCAGTTCTTTTGAAAATTGTCTGCGCTGTATCTAACTCTGTCCTGCACAGCTATTTTCACTCGTCACTTTGACAGTGGCGCTGACGAGCTTCATATACGCCTGAAGTCAAACCCTTCTCCCTATCACACCATACTTATCTAAATGTTTCTGCACTTCAGAAAATCGCTTTGTGTGTACTCCAGAGGCGAAGCTGCATAATTGACTATGCCTTTATTAGTCACTGCATTGATGAAGGCCTTATAGCTAATTGCAAATTATAAAGCGGACAGTTTCAGCTCTAAAATCTGATTGGATGAGCCCCATTTTAAGTCGTATAGTGAATCAACTAAACAAATCAGTTTGAGAGAATGATTGGCAACTGTCTGCAGATAATGAACTATATTACTTAGCAAACGAATCGTTTATTGGCATGGTTATCATTAATAATACAGTACGTTAAAAATATTCTATGAACATCTGTGTCTTTCAGCATATTGCCTTTGCCATCATAATGTCTAACAGCACGGTTAAGGGCTGTTGCATCATACCTGACACCCTTAACCATGGTGTAATCGCTGTAAAGCATAGCATTTTGTGTTGTTTTGTTTGAATGGCTCTGTTCCAAAACATAGGGAGCTGTGTCTTTTTTAAATTTTTTCAGAAATCAATCAAATGTGTATGTGTGTGAAAATATTCAGATTTTTATAAGTAATTGTAATTACACTTTTTTCCCCTCAGTAACTGTTACAGATTACAGTTACATTTATTTTGTAATTAAATTACATAATTTCGTTACATTTAACTAGTTACTCCCCAACACTAGAAGCTAATAATATAGTCTAGTAAACAAAAATATACATGGCACGAAATATTGAGTAAAACTGCCATTTTACCATGAATTTTATTAATATAATCTATGGTGCGTATAGATTACTTACAAACTGTAGTTTATTGCTGATTTAAAATAAGATAACACTTGTAATTATTAACATAATACATGACCCTGGACCACAAAACTAGTCATAAGGGTCATTTTTTTTTTTAAAATTGAGATTTATACATTGCCTAGAAGCTGAATAAATAAGCTTTCCATTGATGTATGGTTTGGACAACATTAGCCAGGGTACGAGTATTTGAAAATCTGGAATCTGAGGGTGCAAAAAAAAATATATATATTGAGAAAATCGCCTAAAGTTGTCCAAAAGAAGTTCTTAGCGGTGCATATTACCAATTGATATATTTATGGTAGGAAATTTACAAAATATCTTCATAGAACATGATCTTTATTTAATATCCTAATGATTTTTGGCATAAAAGAAAAATCATACAATGTATTTCTGGCTATTGCTTCAATTGTTACTTAAGACTGGTTTTGTGGTCCAGGGTCACATAGATTACACATTTTAGGCAATGTGATCTGATTACTTTTAGATTTCTTTTGACCAAACTGGTTTAGGACATTTGAGTAGGAAAATATTGGGCCATACTGATATAAAATTACAAAGAGAAAGAAAATATATAAAAGATACAGTTATAGCTATGATACTGTTATTGAAATCAAATCTTTGCATACTGTAGCTATGACAGAAAACACTGGAATCTAAAAATGCATTGGGGGGGAAAACGTTCCTTTAAAAAATAAGGCACATACACAAACCCAAATAGGAAATAAAACATTTGTCAAATAAACAGTTGTCCTATTCTGTGTCCTAAACTCCTGAAACATTGGTGTCTTATATTTTGAATATGTTATATATGTTATATTGCAATGTTAATAAAATATTTACATTGCAATATAACATATAACTTTGCAAACCAATAAAAGCATCAGGTTTCTTTACAATGACAAATTTATTAACTAAATATGAAAAGTTTACTGCCATTTTAGGAAGAATGTAATCATGTAATCAATAAAATTGCAGCTGTAATCTGATTATAAGCCATTTAAAACCATAACAGTGTTTTTACAATTACTTAATTATTGGAATCTTAGTATGCAATCTAGATTATATATTCAAGGATATTTATATATAATCATTTACTACCCAGTACTGTATATAATCAAAATATTTTTTTCTTCTTTTTTTTTTTTGACCTGATCAAAAACACAATGAGATGCCAAGCATTAAGAATCTTAATATTGAGCAATCCCAGAATGCATTGCAACAAGCAAAGTGAAAATTCTGAATTATCCACCTTTTTCCTCAGCATGAAAGTAAGCCTATGGGTGAGACTTCCGATTCAATATCCGCTATAGGGAAATAATAGGAAGAATAATAACGTGCATTAAATGGTAAAACTGTTTGCACTACAAACCAGTGTGTTCATTAATAAGATAATACATTAAAATAACATGGTAAGACACACCAATCTGCAATAACAAGCAGAAAAACAAACTGTTTTGTACAGAGGCTGGAAGCCTGACCCATAAAATTTACAAATGGCCACACCTGCTTTTACGGGAAGAAAAAAGGTGGTTAGATTTGTATGAATAAAATTACACTTATTTTTATTAATAAAATTTAAAAACATAACTATAATTAATTCGACACTAAAAACACTTGCTTTAAAAAAAAAAAAAGATTAGTCAAATTTAAAATTGCCAAATTTAAGATGGCCAAACTATTGTCATCCCTTTTGGCACGTACTTCAAATTGGGAGCATACGCACAGTGTGGTGCCTTAAAATGTAAATAACTGATTGTTTCATGCTAACTCACAGTCATCCTGTCTCCAGGAGCAACGTGAATGGAGCCGCACCTGATGTACCCTAGTTTTCCTAATTGCCTGTTACGTTTGACCATTAGAGGTATAAGAAAGAGAGAGTTGACAGCTTTGAGCACCCACCTGCACGTGCATTCAGCAAAGAGGTTAAAGAGGGTTAATATACTGATCAATGCATGTGTCCCTGAGGCTTTTACTCTAAATGTCAGTCACTAGCACTAAAGATGTGGCATAAAACATCTCTTCTAGCACGCCAGGGAGTTCGTTTTTTTTTTTTTTTCTTTTTTTATTATGATGATTATTTTATGTCAACTGCACAAAGATTATGAAGGTGATATTTCACCATCCAAAGCAAAACCTCCATCACAAATGCGTAGCGGTAGAAAATACTGAACGTTTCAAAATGCTGCAGTGGCAGCACAAAGCCTCAAATTCATCTTAACCTGTGATGCTTGCGATAAATTTCAGCAAAGCATTTTTTCCGCTATGCTCAGTCTCCACAGAAAGATGAGGTCAGTTTTCAGACATTTATAGTACCGGATGGGGTTTTGATAGCCATTTTCAGTATAACCGTCTGCTCAGAATCATTACAGTCAACATCAAATCAAAACTGACCTTATTGACTGTCTCAATACATGTCACTGGATTGCAAATAAAATGTGTTGGGAATGCAGCAGCATGTTGACTTAAAAGATAGTATTATCACTTTTTTACTGAAATAATTTATGCTAATTTGAACCTCCTGGCTGACACAAACGACCCCAAGATGTTTTATGTCTTAAAATAGCGCTACTAAACTGAGTCCTGTAAGGGCAAAGGGTTTTGCGTATTATTCATTCCACCCATGCAGCACAACATTTGATCTGACTAATTAGCTAATGCCTTAAGCCAAGGAGGCAAATGACTCATACAGCACGCTGCTTAATCAGAACAAGTGATACAGACGTATGGCCAACCTGGTTCAGCCTTTACAATAGACATACATCAGAGTTACTGCCTAAGGAAGTCCTTAATGTGACAGAGAATCTCTTCTAAAGCTTAATGTAAGACAAAGCTATTTTAAATGATCTAAAGTCAGTTCTTTTTGCCTTGAAATTCAGGTTGTAATAGAGATTTGTAATATTTGAAGAATATATATATATATATATATATATATATATATATATATATGTGTGTGTGTTTCTGTGTGTATATATATATAGAGAGAGAGAGAGAGAGAGAGAGACACACACACACACAATATAAAACTAAAAACTAGGGAGCAATGCATTTAGCTTATAACATTAAATAATAACTGAAATTGTGAAATAAATTTTTTGTGTACAGTGGGCCTAAAAATAATGGGAAAATTTAACTCTTTTAAATGTAAAAAATCTGTATATATCCGCTAACAATGTAGTTTAAACAATTTTTGTCTTATTTTTTTATCATTTAAAACCGTTTATATTATGGCTGGGCAAAAAAAGAAGAAGATCATATTATAATTTTTTTTTCATATCAGTCGATATACATAATTATCACGATAAATGTCAAATCTTTAGGCAGATTTTTGCTCTTAAGTGAAACTAGACTCTTTACGTCATGTTCCAACTAGGGCTGTCAAACGATTAATCGCGATTAATTGCAAAGTTTGAGTTTGTCTAATAAATGTGTGTGTACTGTGTGTAATTATTATGTATATATAAATACACACAAATTAATGCATATATTTTAGAGAAATGTTATGTACAAAATATTTTTATTTATATATAATATAAATTCTTTAAAAATTAATAAATAAATACATATACTTGTAAATATTTCTTAAATATATACATGAATGTGTTTGTATTTATATGATATTTAAATATTTAAATATTATATATTAATTTCACACAGTACACACACATATATTAGGCAAACTCAAACTTTTATTTTGTACGTGATTAATTGCTTGACAGCCCTAGTTAGAACATGACGTTTTTGAATTTTTTTACACTTTCCCAGTCATTTTTCTTTAGCAAAAGAAATATCTTAATAGAATTTTTTTTTTCTTATTTTTGCATATTCTAATAAGTGATATTATTTCAAATCATGAAGCAGGTTTGTCTTGCCAGATAATATTAGTGCTGTGCAACAATTAATTGTGATTAATCGCATCCAAAAAAGTTTTTGTTTACATAATATATGTCTGTGCACTGTGCATATTTATTGTGCATATTTATTACGTGTATATTAGGGCTGTCAGTCAATTAAATTTGTATTCTAATTAATTACATGATGTTTCGATTAATTAATCTAATTAACTGCAAAAAAAATGTGAAAATACCCACAAAAGATTATTTAAAGCTATTTTTGTGTTAAATGAGAAAGTATCAAGTCGACATTACAAATTGTAGCTTTAGAAAGAAATAGTTTAGTTAAATCAACAGAATTTATTACACAAACATATAGGCTGCAGCGGTTTAATGTAAACTATGGAACATAAAAGAAGATAATTTGAGAAATATCTCAGTATTTTTGTTCACGTGATGAAAGTCATAAGTAACCAAAACAGCTTTGTTACCAACAGTCTTCAAAATACCTTCTCTTATGTTCCACAAAAAAAAAGGGTGAATATGAGGGTGAATAAATGATAGAATTAATTTTTTTTTTGGTGAACTCTCTCTTTAATGTTCTAATTTGTATTATTATTATTATTATTTATTTATAGGTGGCAGTAAATGTGTTTATGAGTCATTCGATTTGATTCATTCAAACAGCTGATTCATTCAGGAAAAAAGTAAATGGCTCTCTTTATGAATGGGCTTTTGAATCATTGATTCACTCGATTCGTTCAAAACGTGGATCCATTCATAAACTAAACACCGCTGTGCTCCTTGGAGATGTGCAACAATCCTGCTATGGCTTCAAAGGTAATATGTTCTCTTCAAAATTGAGCAAAACACAAAACATTGTGTTTAAAAATATAACACAATATCAACTTCTTATTTACTAAACTGTTGTACAAAATCGCATTTAAGCTTGTGATAGGTCGGGACAAAATCAGCACTCGTCTCATATTGCTCTTGCTGCCTGTGTGTTATACATAAATATGAGACAAAAGACATACAGGGCATTTTTTGCACCAATATCATGATTTTTAGGGCATAATTGCATTTGTGGAGTTGCTGCCCTGCATCATGTTTGTCAAAAGTATTTTAATCTTTTAACACAGTAAACTGACAGCCATAGTACAAATTAATAAACACACATGCATGGATATATTTAATATATAAAATGTTATGTTAATATATTAAATATATTTATATATAACATTAATTATATCGACAAAAATATATGCATGTAAATATTTTCAAAATATATACTTTAATAAATATACACAGTACAAACATATATTTTGTAAACAAAAACTTATTTTGGATGCGATTAATCGCAATTAATTGTTGCACAGCACTAAACAATATTTTTTTTTCAAAAAATTGTGTTAGAAATGCACATTTCAGAGTTAGGAAGCAGATGTATATTTAGGTTCATTATCAAAAACTGTAACATCTGTAAAAATTGTAACAACCTAATTTTTAGATGGTAAAAATGTAATTATTCTGACTGTTTTATTAAAATGAATCATTAGTAGTAGCATACATTAAGATTACGATAACTACAGTTAAAACCACACATGGCCCCTCAATATCATGGTAAAAATCTAACTATAGGTTTATAGGTACTTGTATGAAAAACAGTAGTCTAAATACATTTAGTATAAATGCACAAATGCTATAGCTTAATCAAAAAATACTGTGATTATATTCCATTCCTCCCTTTATATATTAATTACATTATGAAATTTGATATGAATAGCCCACATTTCTGCAACAATAACATGGTGCAATCCATGGTCAATAATGCCGATTTGTAAATGCCTTCTGACTGTATTGTTGTGCACAGTGTTTCTCCTGTTTGTCAGCGCTGTTTCATCTGACATTAAACTAGTTTACATCACCAAGTCATTTGTGTTCCACGCTGAATTCAAGCGCTTCACACTGGATCTCACAGTGCTGATTAGTGGTCATGTGAACAAACATCTGGTGCATAAACATATCAAACATTTATCGAACTGTTATCATTTTATCAAAGAAAATTAAACTGCGATAATTGTTAGAGCCCTAGTTCATATACATAAAATGTGTTTGCATTTTTAAAATGCCATTAATTTCATACTCATGCTCATTTCATGCTTAAATGTCTTTTATTATAATCTTTAGAGCCTTTGTGTGCTGAATTACAATATATTAAAGGAGAAGTCCACTTCCAAAACAAAGACTCACATATAATGTAATGTACTCACCCCCTTGTCATCTAAGATGTTCATGTCTGTCTTTCTTCAGTCGTAAAGAAATTATGTTTTTTGAGGAAATTATTTCAGCATTTTTCTTCACATAATGGACTGATATGGTGCCCTGATTTTGAACTTCCAAAATGCAGTTTAAATGCAGCTTCAAACGATCCCAGCCGAGACAGAAAAGGGTCTTATCTAGCGAAACGATTGGTTATTTTAATTTAAAAAAAAAAAAAACAATTTATATACTTTTCAATGTCAAATGCTCATCTCGTCTTACTCCGCCTGGACTGTTTATTTCCATTTCATGACAGTTAGGGTATGTCGAAAAACTCCCATCTCATGTTCTCCCTCAACTTCAAAATCGTCCTATATTGCTGTTTTACTTTTTTTTAAGGGTGTTTGATCTTCTTTGCATGTTTACTTTGCAAAGACTGTGTCGGTACTTCTACAGTGATGTAGGATGATTTTGAAATGATTTTTGAAGTTGAGGGACAAAATACGATTGGGGTTTTTACCCTAACTGTCTTGAGCCAGAATACACAGGGTTCAGGGAGAGAAAGGCAAGACGAGCGTTTGAGAATAAAAAGTATTTAAATTGTATTTTTATAATGAAAATAACCAATCGTTTTGCTAGACAAGACCCTTCTTCCTCAGCTGATCATTTACAACCGCATTTGGGATCGTTTGAAGCTGCATTTAAACTGCATTTTGGAAGTTCAAAATCAGGGCACCATAGCAGTCCACTGTCCACGGAGAACATTCTCCATTGTCCAGTCCATGGAGAAAAATGCTGAAATGTTTTCCTCAAAAAACAATTTCTTTATGACTGAAGAAAGAAAGACATGAACATCTTGGATGAGAAGGGGGTGAGTACATTATATGTGAATCTTTGATTTGGAAGTGGACTTCTCCTTCAATGCAATGTATGCTAGCATCACAAGGCTCTTTGTTGACTACAACAAGATCATTACTTGGAACGAGTACATCAATACTATCCTGCTTTATTACTCTCGAGCAAGTGCATATTGCAAAAGAGAGCGATAGAAAGAGACTTTGTGTTTTGTTTCCCTCCTCACCCTGTGTTAGAACTGAATTTTTCAATCTTTATGGCTCCTCAATGTGATTTGCGAGCAAGCCACAACCATTTTTTCCTTTTCAAAACCACCAGATATCCCCAAAGAAAAGCAAAGAGGGAGGATGGAAAGCTCAGCCTACTGCTTTTACAGCTTAGGTTGCTTATGTTCCTTGAAAATAGAAGAAAGATTGATTCCTAGTGAATGATAATGTAGAGATGGGCCGTGTAGTTTGATCATGGCTTGTGGTGTCTGAGTGCAAAGAAAGCGTGTCTTGAATTTGATACCATTACTGTAGCTGTTGCGGAGATTTCAGCAGCCAAGGTATAACAAAGAGCCATTATATGAGACTGTAGAACATAGCGACTGAAAACAGACAAGAGTGGCCTTCAACATCCTCAGTGCAGTGGTGTTTATCTTCAGGGGTTAATCATGACTGATCACGGGTCAGGCTTTTGCTGCAAGATTATGCAAGAGAATGCATTCAGAGCTCTCGCGGTGAAATGTCTCGTGGACTGGTGTCTCGAAGGGCCAGTGATTGAGCATCCATTATTAGACTTACTGCCATGATGTAATTAGTTTTGCTGTCCGTCAGTCAGACGCATGATGTGCAGACTGTCAGATCACTTCAGTCTGTTTAAACGCTGACATTTGTTAAATAAAAGGCCACTGTAGTCCTTTTAATCAATTCTAAGTCACACGGTGGGAGAGAATTAAAAGGATATTTCTCAGACTCTTCCTCCGTCTGCCACTCATTTTACTGATGGAAAAAGTACATCATAAAATGTTTCAAAAACAGTGTTTTAACAAAAATGCCACAAGACTTAAACATTATATGTGCTTACATGACACAGAATTGCTTACTAGCCTTACTGACTGTCTGTAGCATTATATCTAGACTTTCAAGTTGGTTGTCATGGCGACGTAAAACCATTAAAGCAGGCAAACCAGGTTAATTTTGCATGACACGTGCAATGGCAACCGAAAAGGGATGTGATGTAACAACACTACTGTTCAAAAGTTTAAGGTCAATAAGAATTTTGGTTTTGCATTAAATTAATCAAAAGTGACATGGTACAGAAGTTTTCTATTTCAAATAAATGCTCTTGAACTTTCTATTCATCAAAAAATAATGATGCTGAAAATTCAGATTTGCATCACAGGAAATTTTTAAATATATATACAAATACAATTTGTAATATTTCTGGGGTTTTTTTCTGTATTTTTGATTAAATAATTGCAGACTTTGAGCATAAAATACTTTTTTCATTCTTCATTCTTTCAAACATTTTTCTGACTCCAAACTTTATAAGAATTAAACTCCACCCAAAAATTACATCGAAAATGCATAACCAGACATTAAAATAACTAGAAAAGAGGAGCCCCTACAGTTTACGCTGTTTACATTGCAAGTCTTAATGCACAGATCTGATCTTTTTACCTTTCTATCTGATTTTTAGGCCCACCTCTTTACATTCACTTTAGACACTAGGGCTGTGTATTGCTAAGAATCTGGCCATACAATACGTATCACGATACATGGGTTGCAATATAAGTAAGGCGATATATTGGGGTATTTCTTATTTTAAGAATAGGATATATTTTAAGGAAAGCTGCACACACCACCATATGCAAACCTTAGCAAAAAGTTCAGTTCAAAAAGTTTAAAAGATCAGTCCCTGTAACAACATTCTTATTGAATTAGTTTTTGTGCAGTATGAGTAAAAGGGGAAATAAAATGCCTGCAGGATTTTTTAGTTAATTTTTTTGCTATTTTATCTACAGCTCATCCGATTTAGAATTCTCAGGTGAGATAAAGTAGTGCTGTAAGATCAGAATTTATCTTACAATTTAGAATTTATCTATTATTAAGAATAGAATTTATTCCTGAAGCAAAGCTGAATTTTCAGCATCATTACTCCAGTCTTTAGTGACAAATGATTCTTCAAAAATCATTATAATGTGCTGATTTATCAATTTTGGAAACAGTTGTGCTGCTTAATATTTGTTCAATTTTCTTTGATGAATAAAACATTAAAAAGAACACCATTTATTTAAAATATAAATATTTTGTAACAATATACACAGCTGTTCAAAAGTTTGGGATCAGTAAGATTTGTAATGTTTTTTGTTTTTTTTTAAGTCTTTTCTGCTAATCAGGCCTGCATTCATTTAATTAAAAATACAGAAAAAAACAGTAATATTATGAAATATTATTGCAATTTAAAATAGTGGTTTTCTATTTTAATATACTTTAAAATGTAATATGCAAAGCTGAATTTTCAACACCATAACTCCAGTCTTAAGTGTCAAATGATCTTTCAGAAATCATTCTAATATGTCGATTTATTATCAGTGTTAAAACAGTAGTGCTGCTTAATATTTTTTCGGAAACTGTGAAACTTTTTTCAGGAATCTTTGATTAATAAAACAATTAAAAACAGCATTTATTTCAAATAGAAATATGTTGTTACAATATACACTACCGTTCAAAGTTTGCAGTTACATTGTTAGAAAAGATTTCTGTTTTGAATAAATGCTGCTCTTTTTAACTTTTCATTCATCAAAGAATCCTGAAAAAAGTATTTTAAATGAGTATTTTAAATTGCAATAGTAAATTCTGTTCTTTTTAACTTTTTATTCATCAAGTAATCCTAAAAATTATTTTTAAAAAGTATGTTAAATTGCAATAATAAATGTTCTTTTTAATGTTTTATTTATCAAAGAATCCTGAAAAAAGTATTTTAAAAAAGTATGTTAAATTGCAAAAATAAATGCTGTTCTTTTTAAGAATTTATTCAAAGAATCCTGAAAAAAAGTATTAAAAAATTCTTTTTAACATTTTATTCATGAAAGAATCCTAAATTGCAATAATAAATGCTGTTCTTTTAAACTTCTTATTCATCAAAGAATCCTGAAAAAGTATTTTTTAAAAAGTAATTTTAATTGTAATAATAAATACTGTTCTTTTTAACATTTTATTCAAAGAATTCTGAACTAAGTATTTTTAAAAAGTATTTTAATTGCAATATTAAATTCTGTTCTTTTTAACATTTTATTCACCAAAGAATCCTGAAAAAAGTATTTTAAAAAAGTGTTAAATTGCAATAATAAATGCTGTTCTTTTTAAGAATTTATTCAAAGAATCCTGAAAAAAGTATTTAAAAAAGTATTTTAATTATAATAATAAATGCTGTTCTTTTTAACGTTTTATTCATCAAAGAATCCTGAAAGAGCATTTTAAAAAAGTATTTTTAATTGTAATAATAAATACTGTTCTTTTTAACGTTTTATTCATCAAAGAATCCTGAAAAAGAATTTTTTTAAAGTATTTTTAATTGTAATAATAAATACTGTTCTTTTTAATGTTTTATTCAAAGAATTCTGAAATAAGTATTTTTAAAAAGTATTTTAAATTGCACTAATATTTCATAATATTACTTTTATTAAACATTAAAAATCTTACTGATCCCAAACAGTGTATTTAGAAATTAACTCTGTCTGTTTCTGTGGTAATCATGTTTATGCCTCAAATACTTTATTTACACTAAATCCAGAAAAGTACTTTAAAACGAATCCACTTGCAAGGAACAACCACCAAAAACTAACACTTAAATAAAAATCTCTGAATGGACAACTAAATCTGTCTTGGGACAAAAGAGACAAGTTTGTGGAAAAGCCTAACGTCAAGCCTTACAATTGAGCTTCTCGGTCAGTTAAGCACAGATCTGCACCCAAAAAACAATGTGTGAAACTCTTTCCCACATTCCCACTGTTTTATAATGTCATTTTTTTGTTCTCTTACGCAACGCTTAAAACTGAACGTCATTGCATTAGACAATGAAAGGGTCACTGTTCGCTGCTTTGTCTCATTATCTTACTTTCAAGTGAGGATCTGGCCTCTGAGCTGCATCTACTGTTCTGGCAGGATCCGTATTACGCACCTCTGATCAAACAGGGAGGGGGTCCTTGGGAGACGTCCCCAGGGACGGTCTTTGCCGGGATGCGGGAAGCGTGCGTATGTGTGCGGACGGAGGTTTGTGAGAAGTGCTGAATCACAGACACACAGCAGCAGAGGCGGCAGACGGCTCATTGAGATTCTGTGTTGAACACACACACACACACACACACACGTACATACGCGCACAGAAATACATGGCTGCAAAAATATACTCCCATGCGACACCTTTTGTCAAATCAGGCATAAAGTAGGACACTTCTGTAGTACAGACCTGCATTGGCTGAAGACCAACCTTTCTCTCTCTCTAACTCTCTTTAATACACTTACACAGGCCGAGCAGTCAGAGAGCAGTGCATTTAAAAAGCAAATGGATCAATAAATAAGGACACCCAAACATGGATCTTACTCCAACACACGGTTCCACACCGCAACACCTCTGCTAATCCGAGTGCTGCAGCAAAGCCTTGTTCTCCAAGAATATATGGCTATGTTTCAAAACCTAGTGAGCCGTCTCCCTAGACAGTATTTTTGGGTATCTTTGAATGTTTAAAAATGCCGTCTAGGTTTCTAGTTCACTTCAGTGCAGCCTATATGTGACAAAAATGCCTAGAACACCAAAGACACGCATATAGGGAGAAACACATTGAATATCTGGCCCCGTTGCGGCATGAGTGGATGCTATATTTTGATCCAGCGATGAGTACAATATATGCATAATAACTTTGGACACTCACACATACTGCCCGAGTACTATAGTATAATTGCACACTTAGATGACTCAGTTCTCTTCCATTTGAATTTAGACATTTAGACTTAACTACACTTAAAGATAAATGCTTAAATATAAATGAGCATTTACTCATCCTCATGTTGTTCCAAATCTGTACAACTGCTGTTCACAGGTTTGTGGTCCATATGATTTTTTGGAAAAAATGTAAATATTTTTATACAAGAAGGATACATTCAAATGATTAAATGTTGTATTTATTTAATACAGTTTTATTTTGTTGCAAACAATATTTCAAATAAAAGCTGTTCTTTTGAACTTTCTTTTGATCAAAGAATCATGAAAACCATGAAATCACATTTATCACCTTTTCTATCAAAATAAAACAGCACAATTGTTCTCAACACTGATAATGATAAGAAATGCTTCTTGAGACTGGAGGAATTGCTACTTGCTTAAAATTCTGAAAATTCATAAATTTGATTGAAATAATTATTTATAAAATTATTAAATATTTATTATACAATAATAATAATATATAAATAATAATTATTAAATTATTTTTTTTATATAAAATAGTTATTTTACATTTGAATATTTCACAATATTACTGCTTTGCTGTATTTTTATCAAAATAAATGCAGCTTTGGTGAACATAAATATTAAAAAAAAATAAAAAACAACTACCAATGTTTCCTTTATTTTTTTCCTGCTCAGCAAAACGTTTCAACTAAATTATGCACATTTTAGGTTACCTGAGAATTTTTTTTTTTACAGTGCTGTCACCAATAAATTCTATAAAAAAAATAGTTACGAAAAATCTCATTTAAAAAACCTAAAAAAAAAACCTCAGAACAGTTCAATTCTTTTTTATGATATAATATAATATAATATAATATAATATAATATAATATAATATATATATATATATATATATATATATTTATTTATTTATTTATTCCAAAAATGTGAACATGTTAATACTTAACCCTGGACCACAAAACTAATAAGGGGTCATAAGGGTCAATGTATTGAAATCTAAAAGTTGAATAAATAAGCTTTCCATTTATGTACGGTTTGTCAGGATAGGGAAATATTTAGCTGAGATACAACTATTTGAAAATCTGGAACCTAAGGGTGCAAAAAAAAGAGAAAAATCACCTTTAAAGTTGTTCTTAGCAATACATAATACTAATCAAAAATTAAGTTTTGATATATTTACAGTAGGAAATTTACAAAATCTCTTCATGGAACATGATCTTTACTTAATATTCTAATGAGTTTTGGCATAAAAGAAAAATCAATAATCTTGACCCATACAGTGCATTTTTTGATATTGCTATAAATATACTCATGCTACGTAAGACTGGTTTTGTTATCCAGGGTCACATATTAGCTATTTCCACCACTTAATAAAGCAACTCTTCTTTAAAACATTGCGTTTTATTTCACGTTATTGCGTTTGCATTAGCTTTCATGTTGAGCTATTTCGTTCGCAACCATTAAAAGTATTCAATTTCTACAACAACTGATTTGGTGCACATTATTCTCTTTCTATGAAACCTGAATTCACCGGTTATAACTCTGTAGCGCCACCAACTCTATAGTGGTTTGCTCAAGCATTGCAATTATTTCGCATTTACTAGAATTCAATCAAATTCAATCAAAACTCTTTTTTTGCATCTGTCCTGTGCTTGGCCGTGATGTAAGAAGGAACACTGCCAACTACCAAACTTCTGAACAGAAGTGCAGATTCTTCTGTCTATGAAACACAAATAATTGGCACAGGTGCTACCAAGCTTGGAACAAAAAAAGAGAAAACACCTTAAAAGTACAACATATTCCAAGTTATGTAAAGTCATGAAGGCTTTGTGTGACAAACAGACTTAAAACTTTCTGAAAATCTTCTCACCTGTAGCAGACCTCATTTACAGGTTCACATATGCATGCTGACATGTTGTGATTGGTGACATCAAACCTGGTACAACGCATGGCCATTCGCTATATATAAATTAACATAAGATCTGAGAGCTAAAAAACATTTTCTGTAAATAGAGTAAAGTTTTAATCTGTTCCACCCACAAAGTTGTCCCTGTGGGTTTATAAGACTCGGAATATAGTGCTAAATTCATATGCACTACTTATACACACTACCTATACATTCTGCTTACATCTCCCAAAAAGTTTGGACAACATGAGAGTGAGTAAATGATGACAATTTGTTTGTGTCATTACTAATTATAAAAATAATTCCGTTTATAATGTGTTTTCTCCAGCATCCTCATCTGTGGGTTCAGACTGTAGTGATGTAGATGATGGCCATTTATAGCCTTGCTCTATGGGGTTAGGGGGATTGTTCAACAGGCTCACTTAAAAACACACAATCACGCAGAAAGAAAAGAGAGGTCAAAATGCATCAAAGTATGCTGGGTACATTCACACATACACACACACCAAAAAACACATTTGCCACGATCCAGCTGCACCCTTCCCTTTCACACACACACAGCTGCCAAGCCCTGACACCAATCTCATCTCTCGAGCTTCTGGTCTGCTGTTGCCACGGCAGCAGTCAGAGAGAGAGAGAGAGAGGGAAAAATAAAAGAGGGAACAGAATGCAGTGAAAGGGATGAGAGAACATGAGTGTGAGATGTAAGTAAATAAGTGAATGATAGGGTGCAAAAGAATGAGTGAACGTTGAAGTAATCAAAGAATGAACAAATATAGAAGAGTCATGGAATTACTGCAGAAGTGAATAGATATGAAAAAGACAGAAAAAGTGAAATAATACCTGCATCTGAACAATAAGTAAGCAAATAAATAGAGTTGAATGACAAAACGATTTTATATATTTCTAAAATCAATATAGTAATATATGGCAATATAAAATAACAAGTGCTATTAAAATATATCAAATATGTGACCCTGGACCACAAAACCAGTCTTAAGTAGCACGGGTATATTTGTAGCAATTGCCAAAAATACAATGTATTGGTCAAAATTATCGATTTGTCTTTCATGCCAAAAGTCATTAGGATATTGAGTAAAGATCATGTTCCATGAAGATATTTTGTACATTTCCTACCGTAAATATATCAAAACTTAATTTCTAATGATTAGTATGCATTGCTAAAAATTTCATTTGGACAACTTTAAAGGTGGTTTTCTCAATACCATCTTTTTTATTTTTTTTATTTTAAATGCACCCTCAAGTTCCAGATTAATAACAAATAGTTGCATCTCAAACAAATATTTCCCTATCCTAACAAACAATACATCGATGGAAAGCTTATTTCTTCAGCTTTCAAATTAAAAAAGAAAAAGACCCTTATGACTGGTTTTGTGATCCAGGGTTATATATAAGAATTAACATGTTCACATTTTTGGAAAATATTAATTGAAAAAATATACATTTTTAAATATTATATTATAGTATAAAAAAAGAATGGAACTGTTCTGAGTTTTTTTTTATTATTATGAGTTTTTTTTATATAGAATTTATTGGCGACAGCACTGTTTAAAAAAAAAAAAAAAAGTGCATTATTCAGTTATAGAGAATAACGAAAAGTTTGCTCATCAGGAAAAAAATAAAGAAAACATTTTTTTTTTTTTTTTTTAATTTATGTTCACCAAGGCTGCATTTATTCTGATAAAAATACAGCAAAGCAGTAATATTGTGAAATATTCAAAATTAAAATAACTATTTTATATAAAATAAATAAAAAATATTTAATAATTATTATTTATATATTATTATAATTATTGTATAATAAATATTTAATAATTTTATTTAAAAAAAAATTAAATCTAATTTATGAATTTTCTGAATTTCTGATTAGTAGTATGCATTGCTAAGAACTTCATTTAGACAACTTTAAAGGCAACTTTAAAAATTTTCTCAATATTTATACAAAAGAGATATAAAGAGTTCAGATGCAAAACCAGCTAAAAGCCATTTTGGTCAAAAATGAGATTATACTGAGTGAATGCTCCTGACAAATAGTATACGTCCATCAAATACTTTTACTTCAAACTCACTAAATTCCAGCCTCGGCCCAAACAGAAGTACCAGTTCTTACATAGAAAGCTATATACAAAGTAGCCAGAAAGAAATGATAATTTTAAAGAAAAACATCAGATGGATTTAGAGGCTTTGCATCTGAACTCTTCATATATAATCTATATATCTCTTTCTTCAGCGCATCAGTCGGTAGTCTGTGTTTCAAAGCGTGACATTTTTGTATGGAGGATCGATCGTACATGACGCCCTTTTTTTCTCTCTCCTTGCCACTGGGGGTCAAATATTTGCTATGTTTTCCTTTGACTGCAGCAAGAGAGAAGCAGCCTGTTACTACACACATTAATCAAAGGAAACTGCGTTGTTTAGCGCAACTGATGTTTGTACTTTTCTGCTCGATCCTTTCAAGATGAAGTTCCTGGCCTTCTCCCTGTGCGCATGTTTCATTTCCTGTCCAATCCGGCTGTTATGAGCAACATCTACATGGTGCGAGCACAACAAACAAGCGTCGGCAATGACACAGCTAAGCAAACAGTTCTTGGGAATCCAAATACGCTTGCTCATTACTGCAAATTAGACCTGATGTTTGCCCTGTGCATCCACTGTTAGAAGAAAAAGCCTGGGGGAATGCAACACAATAAAGATGTTGTTCAAATATAGCCAGTTTAGCAAACTTTGCGGCTTACGTAGCGCAGAAGAGCATCATGTATGCAACCTGCTGAGCTGATACACTTCCAAAAACTTGGTTAAGTACGTATTTGTTCTTATTTACATGTTTGCCCCATCTGTTCTCCCAGCATTGCGCCGTTCGGTTACTTTCTCATAGTTTACTCTCATTGATTTCCTTCTTTCACATCCGTTTATGTGGCTTCTCTTTTATTTTTATTTCTGTCCCCAAAGGGTTCAGACAGCGTTAATCCTTCTCTTCTGTTCTCTCACCCTCCCTCAATCTCATTTCTTCTCTCTCTCTCTTGCAGTGTTGATCATTAAGATAACAGATTTAGCTTGTCTCTCACTTATAATAGATATCTCCAGGACAACAAGCTGCATGCCAGTTCTGTCAAAAAACGGACACGTTTTAGACCCGTGTGCACACATAGATACACACACACGCACAGTCTGCCAACGAATCTCTGGAAAAAAGAATCTGCTTACAGACATTGAGTCTGTCAGTCATTTGTGTGGAACAAACCCCAAGCTGTTCCTGCTGGTAAAGACTGGGATGATGTCCACAAAAATGTTTTTGATGTAAAATACCAAAAAATCATCATATTCGTCACACTTTCTACTACTGGCCAGATAGAGTTGTTAAACTTTAAAAATACATTACTCTTTTTAACATTGGTGCAAGCATCACTAACTATTGCTCATATTTAGACAAAATAAAATCTTAAGTATTAAAGGGTTCATGAACTCCCTTTTTTCAAATTTTAAACTGTTCTCTGAGGTCCACTTGTAGATTTTTATATCAAAAATGCTCCCTTTGGATAGGGGGGCTGCATGTTAGACTCTGAAGTCAAAGCCCAATGCTATGATTGGTCCCAAAGGTTAAAAGGACAGCTGCGTGTGTAAAATTGTGCATGTCTGTTTGACTGCTTACATCCTTCATAGATGGACTCGCTAATTAGCCTCCATTACACTCACCCCCCTAAACCTCATTCCCATCCGGGTCACGACACCAATGTAACCCCTTTGGTTTGACTCCCCTCACTTGCTATGAGTGGGCATGGGAGGTGGGCTAATTAACAAGGACCGCTGACTCTAGCATCAGTAACTAGTGCACTCACTAGCTTGCCTCCGTTACACTCACTGCCATCTGGGTCACGGCACCAATGAAACCCCTCAGGTTCAACACCTCTCACTCGATCAGAGTAGGTTTCGAACTGGCGAAAGGACGCTAAGGACTGCAGCCTCTAGCGCCAGTCGCTAGTGCTTTTCTTTAGATCAGGGGAGTGAGGTTTACCTGCACAGCACTCACTAGCTGGTTTCTGTTAAACTCACCCCCCTAAACCTCACTCCTATCCAGGTAATCCCTCCTGTACAACTCCTCTCATTTGCTACAAATTGGATTAAAACTTAGGCATTAGTTGTGAGCTCATTAATGAGAATGCTAAGGACCGCAGCCTCTAGCGTCACTCACTAGCGCTCTTCTTCAGATCAGGGGAGTGAGGTTTACCTGCAGAACACTCACTAGCTGGCCTCTGTTAAACTCACTCCCATCCGGGTCACGGCACCAATGTAACCCCTCCATTTCGACTCCCTTCACTCGCTACGAGTGGGATTCAAACCAGCATTGGAGGTGTGTACGCTAACAAGGATGCTAAAGACCGCATCCTCTTGCGTCAGTAACTAGTACGCCTGTTAAGATCAGGGTGAATGAGTGATATTTACCTGCACAGCACTCACTAGTTGGTCTCCGTTACACTCTCCCCCTTAAAACCTCACTCCCATCCGGGTCATGGCACCAATATAACCACGCCGGTTTGACTCCCTTTACTTGCTATGAGTGGGATTCAAACTAGCATGGAAGGTGGGCTCATTAGTAAGGATGCCAAGGACTGCATTCTCTAGCATCAGTCCCTAGTGTGCCTCTTGAGATCAGGGGAGTGTGGTTTATCTGCACAGTACTCAACTAGCTGGCCTCCGTTATACTCACCCCCCTAAACCTCACTCCCACCCGGGTCACGGAACCAATGCAATTCCTCCGGTCCTACTCTCCTCATTTACTTAAAGTGGGATTCGGACCAGTGTTTCTGGCATGGGAGGCAGGCACACTAAGAAAGGACACTAAAGACCATACCCTCTAACACCAGTCTTTAGTGCTCTTCTTAAGATCAGGTGAGTGAGGTTTACCTGCACAACACTCACTAGCTGGCCTCTGTTCCACTCACTCCCATACGGGTCACAGCACCAATGTAAATCCCTCCGGTTTGACTCCCTTCACTCTCTATGAGTGGGATTCAAACCAGCATTCGTGTGCGTGTGAGAGATGCGTGTGCACTAACAAGGATGCTAAAGACTGCATCCCCTAGCGTCAGTAACTAGTGCACCTGTTGAGATCAGGGTGAATGAGTGATATTTACCTGCACAGCACTCACTAGTTGGTCTCCGCTACACTCACCCCGTTAAACCTCACTCCCATCCGGGCCACGGCACCAATGTAACCCCTCCACTTTGACTCCCTTCACTTGCTATGTGGGATTCAAACCAGCATAGGAGGCAGGCACGTCAACAAGGACGCTAAAGACCACAGCCTTTAGCATCAGTCGTTAGTGCGTCTCTTCAGATCAGGGGAGTGAAGTTTACCTGCACAACACTCACTAGCTGGCCTCCATCACACTCGCCCCTGTATGACTGCCCTCACATGCTGCAAGTAGAATTTGAACTGGCATGGGAGGCAGGCGCACTAACAAGGATCCTAAAGGCCACAACCTTTTTTCCCCACAACTTGGCACTGCACAGCATCTTGTTATCCTCTGAGCCATCTTTATAGTTTGATTGCTGAGGAAAAGTACATGCGCAAATAAAAGTAGCCGTTGATCTTCGTACTGAGCCACATCTGGTGACCAGAATAGGAAGGAGACTTGAGGGCGGATGCTCAACCAGTAAACAACCACCCAGAATGCCATAGCAACCCCCTAAAACACCCTAGCAGCCATTAAAAACATTTCCTAACAATCACTTATCACCTCAACAAGCATGCTGAACACCCTAACCATTTAAAACAGGCTAGCATCTTAGAATATCCTGACAACCACCTGAGAAACACCTTAACAATCACCCATAACATCCTAACAATCACTTAACACTCCAGCAACCACCTAAACATTGCAACAACTACCTAAAACACCCTAGCATTCATCTAGAACAGTGTTTCTCAACTCTGGTCCTGGCGCCCCCCAATTCTGCACATTGTATGTCTCCTATATTTGACACACCTATTTCAGGTCCTGAAGTTTCTTCTAATGAGCTCATGAGAAAAATCAAAAACACTGACCTAGAATATCCTAACATCCACCTAAAACACCCTCGCAATCACGCAGAACATCCTTACCATCATTTAGCACAGCAGTAACCACATAAAGGTCCTAAGGTCCAATCCTGTCAGTGTAGATCTACTTTCCTGCAAAGTTCAGCTCCAACCTTGATCAAACACACCTGAACCAGCTAATTAAGATCTTCAAGAGCATACGTTATTTAAAGACAAGTGTGTTGGAGCCGGGCTAGAATGTAACTCTGCAGGTAGACAGATCTCAAGGAACAGGACTGAAATCCCTGAATTAACACACCCTAGAAATTCCCTAAAACACCTAGTAATCATTCAGAACACCCTAACAACCACCTAAAACCACCCTAGCAACCAGCAGAACATATAATACCCTAGTAACAGGCATAGCAACACTCTGGCAACCATTCACATTGCAGCAACATTATCAAAGGCAAGCACCACTCATGTTTTCTTTAGAAAATGTATTTATATTTGTATATTTTCACTGTAATGCAGAACGCGAAGATGATGACAGACGTGTCATTCTAGTGAATCGCAGCCTCTCAAACTGCTTTGCTATGTGCAAATCCTCAGATCAGATCTAAGGGTTTAGAGTATTCATAATGTTCGCCTTGTCTTGAAATTGAGTCTCAGTGTGGCTTGTCATGTCACAACCAATTAATCTGGTGAAACTGCCAAGAGGAACCTAGCTCACAAAATAAAGAGACAAAAAGAGAAAAACTGTCTACGGACAACCGGTCACATCCTGCATCTTCACTCTCAGGGTTTTTATCTTGACAGCATTTTGAAACATTCGAACATTTGGACATCTGAACCTTGCTTCGAACAACAGATGCTTTTTTCTCTTTTTTTTTTTTGGTCTGCAGGCCATGGCAGATTATATTGGAAATTGGATATAGTACACAGCATGTAAAGAAATAATTCAAAAACAGTGTGTGACAGACAGTATTGTTTGGATAATGAATTCTTGCCATTGTAGACTGTACAGCATCTCACACAATTCTCTCCACCATTGGTTTCTGCAACTAGTTTAGTTTTTCCCCCATGGATTCCGAAACACTTTTAGTTGAATAACTGATGCCACTCAAAAATTGATATAATATATAATGGTTACCATACAATACAAATGTTAAAAACCAAAAGTATTAATGTTTTTTTTTTGTTTTTTTTTTTAAATGAAATGCCATTTTTCTACTAGAAAAAAAATAAATAAAATAATAATAATAATAAAAAAAATACATATATACATACATACATATATATATATATATATATATATATATATATATATATATATACATACATACATATATATATATATATATATATATACACACACATATATAAGAATCAAGCATCAGCCTACATAACTGCATGCTAAACATTCTGTACGCCTTCACATAAAAATGTCACAATATGTAGTTAAATGCATTGCAGCTGGCGTTTCATTTTTTTGCAAAGTCTAAATGCAAGTGAGAGGAGAACAATGACTGACACTTGACGCCCCCACAGTGTTAACAGCCGACTTATGAGCTGATCGCCTTGTACAAAACCTCAAGTCAAGCTTAATTATGATCGAAAAGCTTTTTTTTTTTTGGCCCTGGATGAAAAATGTTGCCTCAAATGTGACGCATTATTTAAGCTCCAGTCTACCTCTTTTGTACATAAATTAATGTATGCATGGTACATGCGTAATAGATGTGACAAGCAACATGAGTGCATGTGTGATGGATCAGGCCTGCGGTATTCCTGCTCATACTCTCACAGCCCATTTCTGCTGGTGTTAGGGGAGGTTAGTGAGCTTTGGCACTCTTTTAATGTGATCAAAGTCTGGATTAAGACTCATATGGGATCACAAGACCAGGGCTTTTCTAGTTTTCCCTTTAATGGCAGTAAATGAAGGGTAACCAATGGCTAGATCCCAGCTTTACCCATAATATTGATCCAATCAACCACAACAGCAGCGTAGAACATCATAAATCATTATGCTTTCAGATCTTTACTGAGAAAAAAAAAAAAAAAACGGAACTTTTAACAGATTCTTAACTTTAAAGAAACTACACCCGAGACACTTCATCCCTAGGACTCGAGGTGACGTCAGTGTTTCATTATTAGGAGATATAAGTGACAGTGGGGATGCGACTCTTGGCTGTGCAATGAACCACTCAACTCATCAGATTTTGTAAAGACCACTAAAAGCTCCTCCACTGAACAGAATCAATGCAGAATGGCCACTACACATGCTCATTGATCTGATCACCACATGGATGACTTGAGCTCATGTGAGGCAGATGAGATGATCTCGTAAAGATCTGAACACCATCTGATGTTGTAGCTCTCATCAGCGTGCCTCGCAGAAAATGATTCATTGATTAAAAGGCATTTTGCATTCCTATGCTTGATTTCTCCAAAACAACCTGAAAGTCACAAGCCACAAACCGTGTATCGTGACAATATTTCCAGCGAACATGAATATAATATTCAGTGAGAAAGACTTCATTATTGAAATTTGATTGTACACACATTAGTGTAAGCGTAAGCAGTATGAACACATACTGCATCACTGATTGAGGTTATTACTGTAAATATTGTATTCTGTGTTGCATGCAAGTGACAGATAATAAAACAAACAAAAAAGAATGAAATAAAATTTAACAGAAACTGACCTAAATGACTGATGCGCCGACGTACTGATGAAAAATAATTTATCAGAGCTGTTCTATACTTGCAACTTGCCAGGCAAGTATAAAAATGGAGATGGCAATTTACACTACCATTTCAAAGACTAGCGCCATTTATTAAAAAAAAGAAAAAACAAAAAAAAAAAACAGTATAACCATAATATTGTTATATATTACCATTTAAAATAGCTGTTTTCTATTGTAATATGTGACCCTGGACCACAAAACTAGTCATAAGTCGCACAGGTATATTTGAGGCAAAAGCCAATAATACATTGTATGGGTCAAAAGTATTGATTTTTCTTTATGCCAAAAATCATTGGGATATTAATTAAAGATCATGTTCCATGAAGATATTTTGTAAATTTCCTACTGTAAATATATCAAAACTTAATTTTTTATTAATAGTATGCAATAGAAATTCATTTGGACAACTTTAAAGGCAATTTTCTCAATATTCTTATATATATAAAAATATATATATATATATATATTTTTTTTGCACCCTCAGATTCCAGATTTTCAAATCGTTGCATCTCTGCCAAATATTGCCCTAACAAACCATACATCAATGGAAAGCTAATTTATTCAGTTTTCAGATGATGTATAAATCTCGGTTTCAAAAAATTTACCCTTATGACTGGTTTTGTGGTCCAGGGTCACATATACACTGACCAAAATTATAAACGCAAAAAATGTTTTTGCCCCCATTTTTCATGAGCTTAACTCAAAGATCTAAGACTGTTTCTATGGACACAAAAGGCTTTTTTCTCTCACATATTGTTCACGAATCTGACTAAATCTGTGTTAACTCCTTTGCCGAGATAATTCATCCACCTCACAGTTGTGGCATATCAAGATGCTGATTAGACAGCATGATTATTGCACAGGTGTGCCTTAGGCTGGCCACAATAAAAGGCCACTCTAAAATGTGCAGTTTTATCACACAGCACAATGCCACAGATGTCGTAAGTTTTGAGGGAGCGTGCAATTGGCATAACACACTGACTGCAGGAATGTCCACCAGAGCCTTTGCCCGTGAATTGAATGTTCATTTCTCTATCATAAGCCATCTCCAAAGGCAGTAAATCCAACCGGCCTCACAACCGCAGACCACGTGTAACCACACCAGCCAGGGACCTCCAGATCCAGCATCTTTACCTCCAAGATCGTCTGAGACCAGCCACCCGGACAGCTGCTGCAACAATCGGTTTGCATAATCAAAGAATTTCTGCACAAACTGTCAGAATCCGTCTCAGGGAAGCTGATCTGCATGCTCGTCGTCCTCATTGGGGTTTCGACCTGACTGCAGTTCGTCATCGTAACCGACTTGGCAGATGAGTGGGCAGATGCTCACATTCGATGGTGTCTGGCACTTTGGAGAGTAGTTGTCTTCACAGATGAATCCTGGTTTTCACTGTACAGGGCAGATGGCAGACAGCGTGTATGGCGTCGTGTGGGTGAGCGGTTTGCAGATGTCAACATTGTGGATCGAGTGGCCCATGGTGGCAGTGAGGTTATGGTATGGGCAGGCGTATGTTATGGACAACGAACACAGGTGCATTTTATTGATGGCCAGACGTCACAAGATCCTTTAGAAAACATTGTAATATGCTAATTTGGTGCTCAAAAAACATGTGGAAAAGTCTTTACTTTCACTTTCGATCAATTCCAATGCATCCTTGCTGAATTAAAAAAATATATATCTGATTGCAATTTTTTTTTGCACAAAGTACAAATTGCAATGAATAGCATTTTGTTCACACTAAGTGCAGATATAGATGCTATTCACACAACATTTACTGTACATATGAAGTAGAATGTTATTTGCACCAATGTTAAAGGATTATTTCACTCCTGAATTACAGTTTCCTGGAAATTGACTCACCCCCCCTTGTCATCCAAGATGTTCATGTCTTTCTTTCTTCAGTCATAAAGAAATTAAGGTTTTTGAGGAAAACATTCCAGGATTTTTTCCATATAGTAGACTTCAATGGGGATCAGCAGGTTGAAGGTCCAAATAGCAGTTTCATTGCAGCTTCAAAGGGCTTTACATGATTCCAGCCAAGAAATTAGGGTCTTATTTAGTGAAACGACTGGTCATTTTCTAAAAATGTATATACTTTTTAAATCACAAATGCTTATCTTGCACTAGCTCGACCTCATGTTGGAAAGGTCATGCATGAGGTAGGCGGAAGGTACCGATCCAGGGTTTGCAAAGTGACCATCCAAAAAAAAAAAAAAAAAAAAAAAAAGGTAAAACAATGATGACGAAATGACGAAAATGAGATGGGGTTTTTCACCCTTTCCTACCATTTTGAACTGGAGCATGCAGACGAAGAACTAATCACTTGTGACTTTTCCAAGGTGATTATGTAATGCGTGAAGACACGCATGCGCATTGCAGAGCTAGTGCGAAATGAGTGTTTGTGATTAAAAGGTATATAAATTGTAAATTTTTTTTAGAAAATGACCAATCATTTCGCTAGATAAAAGCATTATTCCTTGGCTGCGATTGTGTAGAGCCCTTTGAAGCTTCATTCAAACTGCAGTTTGGACCTTCAACTGTTTGGCTCCCATTGTCCACTATATGGAGAAAAATCCTGGAATATTTACCTCACAAACTATAATTTCTTTTTGACTGAAGAATGAAAGACATGAATCTTGGATGACATGTGGGTGAGTAAATTATCAGAAAATTTTTATTCTGGAAGTGAACTAGTCCTTTAAAATTTCAGAGCAGTGGTAGAAGGAGTTTGTGACAATAACCTTTGCTAACAATGTTGGCTGTTTGCACAGTGAAAATAGTGCCATAAAATGACCTCTGATTGATCAATGATGTGTTGCAGATGCAAAACAATAAAAATATTTTTATCTTGGACAGCATGTGCTGCTAATAGTCACGCACGACAAAGCGGGAGGATTTCGTGTACAATCTTGGAAAGCAGTGTCTTTGTCAGTGCCCAATGAAAATGAACTGGAAACAATAAAAAATGGTCTTAACTGACTTACTTTGACAACAGAATAGTAATTGGAATAGCCTCCTCATTGATTTTTTTTTTTTTTTAATACTGAAAACAATGCAGCATTTTTTAGTGCCAAATCTTGTTTTAGCCCCAAAACACTGATATACACAACCACCACAAGCACTTCAAACCCCTGTTTGTGTTCCTGGTTTGAGCTGCTTCTACGCCAAAAGCAAACATTGCTCATGTTTATGTATGACACCCCAACATGGAGCACTTCAAAGAACAGTCCAGCCGTACAAAAAACAAAAATTCTCAAGATGTCCTCCCGGTGCATGTTACGTACAAACAAGTCTGAAATGCACTGAGCCAACTGGCCATGTCTCTTCACATGGTTTCTACCACCCACACCAGTAAATATGCTTTTAAAATTAGGGCTAAATGTGACAGACTCCAACACATAAGAAAAATACCATACCATACAAGTAGAGTAAAATGACTTGTAGCTATAACATTTCTTAAGGTGTAGCCTGGATTGCGCATTGGAGGCTTACTTTTGTACCAACTGATCTTATATCTTATCTATACGACTATTCCACTCCTACTTATGTACTACAGAATGAAATTGTGCAAAGTTAACTCTAACCCAAAAATCAGCACCCAGAACATAATTAAAAATGTGCACTTCTACTTTTACAACTAATATTGCATTATATTTAGCAAACCACACTATGCCTGCCAAATCATCACAGATGCTCTGGCCAGATACACAGTCATGTAACAGTTTGTAAATCTGCTTCAAACAACTTTTAGTCCAAATTAATGATATAACTAAGACAAAATAAGCATTTTAGCACCATGCACAGCAACACTTGATTTTCTTTCCAGTTTTATTTGTCAACCTCATAACGTACTGTAATTGTCTTTGTGCCAATCACACCATTAAGACTAGACTGAAACAGCTACACTGAGAAGTATATGATTGGAAATATATTTGGGCTAAGCACACAAAGAAGAAGTGAACTGAGTGCAGGGAATATAAAACTAACACAGAGCAAGTATGAAATGTCAGTGGCTTATTAGAGGTATGCATCGTCATTAACCAAATCAATTACTTTAGCAAATAAGCGAACTGTGTAGCACATTAATGTAAGGGGCTTGTTTATGCATACTAAACTGTTGCATTACTTTGTCTTCATTAACATTTCCAATCATATTTACACAGCAATGCAAATGTATTCAATTGTTTATGCATATTGACCAGATTGCTGTCTTGGGCAACCAAAGTTTGATGCTTGTTTACCAAAGCCTGATGTCAACTGTCAGTCACCTGGTAATTTAATCCAGTGATTGAAGTCAGTAAATTTATTATTTTTAAAAAAAATTCTACTAATGCACTCTTTTATGTAAGCTTAAAAGCATAAAAATACTAGCTCTGTAGTACACTAACATTTAGGGACTGGAATTATAATGATTCCGATTCTAATTGATTCCTAAACAGCTGCATTAATGATTATTTTAGAAATATGGAAATATGGGGAAACAAAGAAGGACAATTTCTGTTGCCAAATTAAGTAGTCGTTTCTTAACAGAATTTAATAAAATAAAATCATTTAGATAAAAATAAAAGTATAAAAAGCCCATAAAAGTGGGACTACATTGTATGTTTTTGATTCAGAAAATTAATTGGCTCATAAAATCACTGGTTCAGAAAAGCAGCTACACTGGACTGAACTGTCAGGATGTTTTAGAGCAGTGCTTGTCTGCTTCAGTGGAAAAATGTACTTTCAAGAACCACTAACAAAACCAAATGTCAAGAAAATAATCTGGTTCACTTTTGTTAGCAGTACTTGAATGCACAGTTTTCCACTGAAGCAGACAGAAGTTTCCACAAATTATTAAGCAGTGCAATGGTTTTCAAAATTAATTAAGAAATGTTTTTTGAGAAGGAAAATTAGCATATAAGAATGATTTCTAAAGCATCATGTGACACCGAAGACTGGAGTAATGATGCTGAAAATTCAGCTTGCATCACAGGAATAAATTACATTTTTAAATATATGAAGATAGAAAGCAGTTTTTTTAAATGGTAATAATATTTTACATTTTTTACAGTATTTTCTGTATTTTTAATCAAACAAATGCAGCCTTGGTGAGCATAAGAGACTTCTTTCAAAAATGTTTTAAAATCTTACCGACACCAAATGTTTGAACAGTAGTGTATGCATTCACAGTCAGCAAAATTATAGACTGTTGTACAATTACGACACTGATTTAAGCTATAAAAAAAACAATGCTGAACAAAGAGATCATATTCAAAGAGATGTCACAGTGCACCGTTTCTACAGTGCAGACAGACCATTTTAGTCTGAGCTTTTAAGGAGCACAATTACATGAAAGAACTGTCAGTTGTACTCTGACATTTTGATTTCACGTAAGAGTAGGGAACGATAAAAACACTTTGTCTATATGTAATCATACTTAACATGCTATCTCTATAAAGTACCATTGTTGTTGTACAGTAGATAGTCTATAAAGTTAAGAGAGGAGGCACTTAAAGTCCCCTGCTGAGAGCTGCCTTTTTTTTCCCTGACCTGAGAACGGTCTTTCTGGTCTTCAATCATGCCTTCCTTAAGTCTGAAGCAAAGCTAAATCTGCGCCCAGGCCTGTGCTTCTACTTATTCTCCAACTCATACCTCAAGCTGACAGCAGATCGATGCGTTTTGATTGGGTGCCATCATGGCTCCGCCAGGCCCCGGCTTAAAGAGGTCTGCGGCCACTGGGAAATTCGCTTGGTGCTGAGCATCCTTGGAATAACCTCCCCAGATTAGAGCCGAGTGCCGCGGGCTGTCAGAGCACGCTCTACTTTATGAGTCTAAAGCTGGAGATGAGAAAATATGAAACAAAAGATTAACTAGCAATCCCTGTTATATTTTTCAAATTGTACGAATACTCAAGGGAAACCTGTGGTGGCTGAGACGGCGGAAGAGATGGGGCCCCAGGGACTATCGTCCATGAGGACTCAGGTCTGAGTCCCTCATCCTTCAGGTCTGCGTCCCAAATTACTCGGGTGTCACTGGGGAGAAGCCAATCCCTCTATATCTGTGCTGGATAACAGCAGGCGCTTTCAATATATCTGCGTGCAAAAGGCCTTCTAATGAATGCTGCCTATAGAAACGAGTTTATAATGAAGAGAAACTTAAATTATGTAACGTATGCAGAAGGTTAATTAAAATAACGCAAGCCTTATTTCACAGGAACGTAATCTAAAAAGCTTGCAGATACAAAAGCACACATGGTTTGCTTTATAATGATCGAAGACCAGCAATATTGTGTGCGTCTTTCACCGAAGGCATTAATTTACACTGGAAAAATTGCAGATAGATGTGAAATGACCCATCATGGTGTTTTATAATGAGCTTCTTTCCTCTGTGGTGGAGCGACGATCACATTGTCCACCGATCATACTTAGGCGGGTGGAATTGTATATGTATAGCAGGCTAATATCCTAACAGTCTCGTAATAGGATGAGATTCCCTGCAGGTTTTAACAGCAAATTATTTCCATTAGGTAGTTTATAGGCCAGTTGTTTGGATTGTATGTTAAACTTCATTTCACAGGCGTTAAGCGTGTTTGCGCAGTCAGATGCCAAACATCAATGCAGAAGCTCATTTACCTGAAGGACGATGTAAATATATTATGTAGTGGATTAAAAAAAAAAGAAGCATGAATTAACAGTCCAAGCGTGAATCATTTGCTTTGATATTTATATCTTACGTATATATATATTTTTTTAGCTTTGACAGCAGTGGTGCTTTAACCCTCTGGGCCTCTTTGGTTATTTTTGACCAAAAAATTTAGATTTTGAAATTTTAAAAATCGTAGCTTTATCGGAATAAGATGACACTTGGTGACTTGTTGCATTAGCTATGTGAACACACTAAAAAATCATGAGAAAAATTCAGATACGTTAAAGCAGGGGTGTCAAACTCAGTTCTTGGAGGGCCGCAGCCCTGCAGAGTTTTGTTCCAACCTTGCTCCAACACACACACTATGCAGTTTTTAATTAAGCCTGAAGGACTTGATTAGTTGGATCAGGTGTGTTTAATTAGGGTTGCATCTAAACTCTGCAGGGCTGTGGCCTTCCAGGACCAGAGTTTGACACCCCTGCGTTAAAGGGTCACAAAAAAAAAAAAAAAAAAAAAGTCACACTCGGCTCCTTCACGGACATAGGAAATGAATGGGAAATACAAAAAAATAACTACCAACTACAAATCAGCCGCTGTGCAGAAAAAAGTGCACAGCAATCAAGGGGTGACACTCTAGAATATCAAAAGTGCAAAATAGACACCCGTGCATGCATACACACAGACACACATAGAAATTAACTGATAAAAAATGCACCAGAGCAAACTTTGAGAATATGTGAAATAAAATGAATAAATAAAAAAAAAAATGCAAAAGAGTCTCTCTCACTAACACACACACACAAATTTTGAGAATATGTGAGATGGGGAGAGCAATTTTCTTGTAAAATAATTACAGTACAATTATATTTATTTATGGTTATTTAGATTTTTTTAACATCTTTTCTTCAATTTACTGTTTGATAATTATTGTTTTTGCTCTTATTTTAGCAGTAATGCTTCCCATGTGTTACCTTTCTGACAAACTTTTAATGTTTGATTGTAATCATAATGCAACCTGATATTTATCTAACCAAAAATATCTAAACCTTAACAAAAAGAGTCTTTTAGAATGTCTAAATGTATATCTAAAAACAAAACCTAATAAAATGTCAAAAAAATGTGACATCAAAAAAATGTGTCTGTGAAGTTTCAGCTCAAAATACCCCAGATCATTTATTGTATCATTTTGAAAATCCCCATTTTGAGCATTTTGTTTTTGCATGTCCCTTTAAATGCAAATGAGCTGCTGCTCCCCGCCCCCTTTTCCAGAATAGGGCTGTGCCTTTACAGCTCGTACCTCAGATACTCTGCCAAAAACATCTGTTTTGTTTTGATTATCATGTCTATAGCACTGAAATCATGGGTTTTAAAGCCATATTAGTTTAAACATCTGATAAAGGGTTTTCTGAGCACACACATCTGAAGCGAATGCACAGAAAGCAGCTGTCACACAGCATATGAGTACTAAACTAGTTCTCTTTCATGTCTTATTGCGCTTGTCAATAAGACATGAAACTGTCAAATACACACAAGTTTATGTTAAAAAGACACACAAGTTACTAAAACACAGTCGGTTATGTCTGTGAGGATAAACAGGAGGGAAAGAAATTGCATGTTTATATTAGACCTGTGTGTTAAGTGCATAAGCAGCATATTATACAGTACCTATTCTGCAGTCTACGCTGTTACTTTGATTCAAACAATAAAATAAAAGCAAAATCTCTCTGCTTCGGACTGAATAATGTCTATTGCTTTACATTTCTTATTTGAATGCTGCTTTTTAAATGCTCTATGGTAAAGAATGCTTAGCTCATTAATTCACTCATAGGTGAATTTTTATTATTATAAGGTGGTTGTGTACAAAAAAAAAAAAAAAAAAAAAACTTGCACATTCAGACGAACGTGGTTTTTTGAGCACCTTGCATCATGTAAAAATAGTCAATCTTTTCGAACTGCCTCTAGAGACCCCTGCATGTTTTTTCCATTTGGTTGCAGTTCTTCTATAAACGCCCCCTAATAAATGTGTTCAGCCTAATTACACAGGGCTTGGATATCAATTAGCTACGTTAGTTGTTAAGGCAAGTATTCGATTGTTAAAAATATGAAGTTTTGCACATCCCTAATATACATCCCCCAACAATTTGTGATGTTTTGCTTCATAAAACATCCTAATGTTAGCTTGGAATGGACCATAATGGCAGTTAATCCATATGGCAAACTTGCTTCGACACCATATGCTTTATGCCCTTTTCCTGTTGTTTTGCTCAGCCCCATCATACCCTCTACCAGCAGAAGCAAAGATTAGTCTCTTTAGGCCCTTTGATCTAAAACTTAAGCCTCTGGGTAGGTGGGGATGGTCTCCCCGCTCGTGTATACATTAGATAGCACATATTGATTTTTTTGTGCTGCTCATCCCAAAAGGCCTTTACATTCCTTCCCCCCATCTGCTTTCCACACATGGAGATGAATTGCGCTCCAAGGCCGGTTTTGATGAACCTGTGATTGGCTGTCCTTAGCCTTGGGATCTGCTGGTGTAATTAAAGCCAGGAGTCAGCCCGCCTCACGGTGAATGAGATGGCCCCTAGTGCCTGTCCTGTAGAAAAATACACGTACATTCACCGGACCAAAAACTGCCAAGAACAAGATTCATGCTAGCTCTGAGCTATTTGAGGAAAAGTGAAGGCTCGGTAGCGGTAGAGATTCATGCACGGGCCTAAATATAGATATGAAAACCAAGATCTGACAAGGTCAGGAGAAAATCTATACAAGTGCCTTTTTTTTAATCAATAGCCGTTTTTAATCTGTCAGTAGTAAGCAACTGAGACTAGACCTGTTGACTTTGGACAACTGGTAACTCAACCTGCAGGCAAACTAGGCGGAAGGTATAAAGGATGTGCACTAATAAGAGGATGTACAGGGAAAGCGGTAAGGTCAGACCACACCAAGACGTATTCAAAGCATCTAGTATGTGACAGTCCTCTCAAGCCTCCTTGACAATGAACAACTCGGTTGATTAAAGTTCTACATGCTTATTTCAAATGCTACATACAGAAATGGAAGGGTGCAGTATATCATGACACAAGCAGTTCACTCCCATGAATAGAACACAGAATAGCTTTCTTTAAACATTACAGTATCTACTGTAAACTACCTATAGGTCGCAGAATTCCTCACATTTACTCTTTAGTAAAGTTGAATAACTCATTTGTGGTGAAAGTCTGGTGATTAGCACCAAAGCAGATTTCATTGTTAAACAGTAAGTAGTTCCAGCAGAGCAGGGTTAATTATTAATAATGTACTTTGATATCTAGCAAAACACTTTTGTACACCTACAGTCAGGATGTGGTTTTAGAATTACATTTTTAGTACATTTTCTAGAGATTACATTATTGAGAATTAAAAGTACTTATTATTTTAATCATTTCTGAAAGCAACTAAAGTGCAAAGTAAACTATTTGGTTACTTTTATAACCAAATTCTGCATTAAAGGAATAGTTCACCCACAAATGAAAATTCTGTCATTAATTACTTATCCTCATGTCATTCCAAACCCGTAAGACCTTCGTTCATCTTCAGAACACAAATTAAAATATTTTTGATGAAATCCAAGAGTTTTCTGACCCTGCATAGACAGCATCACAACTGAAACCCTGAAAGGTAGTAAAGATATCATTAAAATAGTTCATGTGACATCAGAGGTTCAACCGTAAAAATAAAATAAAATAAAAACAACTTTTTCTCTTCCATTTTAGTCTTCAACATACGTTTACGGGAGTACCACGGTGCATCATTCTACTCCAGTTAACATGCGTCAAAGACTGAAACGAAAAGAAGTCGTAAAATTATGGCTGAACCACTGATGTGATTTTATACTATTTTAGCAATGGGCCTCATTCATGAAACTAGCATAAATATATGGGTAAATTCAGAGTAATTTTACATAAAACAAAAACTCTCCTCCGGATTCACAAACGCTTCATAAAACTTCCAAATTGATAGTTAAACTCTGCTGAAGAGGCAGAGGATTAATGCTACTTTCATTTTAGAAGAAAATGTGCCCGGCCATCTACATAAATGCATCTGTGTTGGCTCTAATCATTCATGATGCAGCTTTACCTACAGCAGAAGTGAGTATAAGGATTTTTACGCATCTTTGCAAATCGCCGTTCTTAATAATGTGCTAGATAGCAAGTTTCATTGTTAAATGCAGCTAAAGTAAACAGACCGACTTCTCACCCCACAGTAGAGACGGGTGGGGTGAGCAGAGCTCATTAGCATTTAAAGGAACATGCAACAGAACCTGTCTCTCGGAACAGGGCTGATTTTGACAAGGTAAAAATTATATTTTTTACACTACCACTGAGAAATTTTAACCAAAGTATGTTATAGACTTCTCATTAAGACCTAAAGAATCATATCAGCTTGTGGAAAATGGGCATCCGATGACCACTTTAAAATGACCAGCTGGTGGCGCTTGAAAGCACTTTGGTGGCACAGTTTTTTTCCAGCTGAGATGCTTTAGGTGCTATGATTTGGAATATCCACGGCAGCGACGTATTATTATTATTATATCATTTTTTTAATGGATTTTACTTTTTAGAATTTTACTAAATATACAGAAATCAGTAACAAGTATTATTGACTTCTCCATTGTTGTAGGCAGTCATTGTACAAGTAGGATGGTTGGTCGATATTTGTCCAGCCCATCCTCTATTTATGGTTGTGTAAACAGTGACAGTGACGAGCGCTGCGTTTTACAGTTATCAAATTAGACAAAAAAAGAGAGCAAATGAACTTGTAATTATTATGGTAGTGCATCAAAATTCAGTGTCAGCAGTTTACCAAAAAGAACACACGCACCATTTACACGTGGTAGGGAGCAGATGTACCACGAAAATACCACCATTTTCATGAATTCGAAAGTTTACGTCAGAATGGCTTTACGAATGATTTACACAAAAATTAATTCTGCTCGTGTTTCATGAATGAGGCCCAATGTCTTTCTGGGCCTTGAATGTGTCAGCTGCATTGCTGTCTATGCAGGTTCAATAAGATCTTGGATTTCATCAAAAATATTTTAATTTGTGTTCCGAAGATGAGCGAAGGTCTTACGGGTTTGGAATGGCATGAGGGCGAGTAATTAATGATAGAATTTTCATTTTTGCATGAACAATCCCTTTCACTGAAAAGTAAAAAAAAAAAAAACATTGATATTTTAAAAAAAAAATGAATGGAAAGTTATGAAAATTTCTATTATTTAACATTTCAGCTGCAAAAAAGTTGCTGTTTGAGAGTGTATCATCTAAAATACCTTTTGTACAGTGTATGTACACTGACAGCTTTTGGCAACTGATTGACAGAACCATTTTTACTTTTGCTAGATAAACTGCTTTTTCACCTGAACATGAAAACCAAGTACACTCTTAACAATAAAGATGCTTCACGATGCTGCCATAGAAGAACCTTCTTTGTCTAAATGGTTCCATAAAGAACCTTTTTGTTTCTCAAAAGGTTCTTTGTGGAGACAGAAGGTTCAGATTATAAAAAAGGTAAGAAAGAGATGGTTCTTTAAAGAACCTTTGACTGAATGGTTCTTTGTGGAACCAAAAATTTTCTTCTATGGCACTGCTGTGAAGAACCTTTTAAAGCACCTTTATTTTTAAGAGTGAAACCTTAGATAGTGATGTATACAAATGCTGAATTAGTAAACTGTACTTCTGAATAAAAAAACCTTTTGGAGCATGTATGTAATTTCCAAGATATAGTGGACTAAAAATGGATACTGCATTGCTTTATAGAAATAGCTCACTGGAAAATTGTCCTCATTTACTCACCCTCATGACATGTTTCTGATATGACTTTCTTTATTCTGAGAAAAACAATAGGAAATGTTACGCAGAATGTACCGGCTGCTCTTTTCCATATACAGTGAAAAATGGAAATCCCCTCTGCCATAGCTCTGAAATATCATTTGCCAGTCCACATATTCATCATGATCAGCCACACAAGAACCAATGCCATTCGCTGTCATAGATACCAAACTTGAAGTGGCATACTTGACTGCACATGGACATGAATGAGATTTAAGAGCTGCAGCAGATGGGAACTTTTAACAACTTAGTCTGAACTGCTTGGCTCTAGAAGACATGGAATATGCAGCATGAGTCATATGGACTACTTTTATGGTGCCTTCACGGTACATTTTTTTCCCTTTTTGTAGCTTGACAGCTCGTGGTCACTGTACGCTTTCATTGTGCATTAAAGTGGAGCTCCTTTGTGCTCTGCGAAAGAAAGTCAGGGGTTTTGAGTGACATGAGGATGAGTAAATAAGGAATTTCCATTTTCGGGTGAACTAACTCTTCAAGGCTGATGGAAAAGTGAGGAAAAACTATAATGCCGACTGCCATTATAACAAATCCAGGAGGTGCAGGCAAAGCTTATTAAAGCAGGGCTTTAGTATTTGAACAGCATTGTTTCATACGGTGTCTGTGTGCTCTCCCTCTCATTCATACACACGCAAGGGGACCCGGCACTGACTGCGGTGATGGATTAGCTCTCAAGCACTGGTCCTCCCTCTTTCTCCCTCTCATCTCTCTGTGGCACAGTCTGTGACCACAGCAAGAATATGTGTATTTCTGACCCCTGAATTCTACATGGACTGGAAGAAAAAGCTAGATGGAGAAAGAGACTTGAAGAATAAAGGAATGGTGGCTGCAAAGGCAAATGGAAAATATGAAAGACGGAGGAGAAGACGGGCAGCAGAAAAAAAAAAGCGTGTCTCGCTCAATTGAACACTGTTGACTAAGCTTTGCTCTTCCAACAATACCAGAATATCTGACCAAAAGCCCCACAAAGCTACAGATGACAGATTTATTTATCCAGTGTGTCTGTTGGTAGCTGCTTGTATGCCAGAGGCATGAGTTAAAAGAAGAAGAAAAAAATGATTTCCAAGCCTATAAAAACACTCATTGAAATAAAATAACAATAATAAAATCGGAAGAAAAAAATGAATAGGGAAAACATTTAGAGTGAACCATTTATAGTGAATATTTTTCTGAACCATTGAACCATTTCTTTTTTCTAACTTGATTTATGACTCACAAGTGACTAGAAATGTCAAGGAAATCTAGAAGTATAGAAATTGGATTTGATTTCCAGCTCTGAAAAAAAAGTAATGGAAAGACAATAACAATAACATATCATGAAATGAAAAACTAGGGGAAAAAAAGTATAGTAAGCCATTATTTTCTACTTAAATATTTTAGTGGCTTTAATCTGCTGTTTAGGAGTATAACCTATATAAAATTACTGAAATTAATTAATAAAGTAATCACAAATTACAACATGAGGAAACCTTGATATACATTATATTGCCAAAAGTATTGGGACACTCCCTTCCAATGAACAGGTTTGGCTACTTTCTATTTCTATGAGTACAAATCTTAATGTTTAAGCATATAATGATATTCTAGAGAATTGTGTGCTTCTAATTTTATAGCAGCAGTTTGGACAGAACCCTTTTCTATTTTGACATGACAGTGCCTATGTATATAAGGCAAGGTTTAAAATGAAATTTTAGATTTAGTCAGTGTCGAAGAACTTGACTGGTCTGCATAAAGTCCTACACTCTTAAAAATAATGCCATAGAAGAAAGTTTTTTCTTTAAATGGTTCCATAAACTACCTTTTAACATATAAAGAACCTTTCTGTTTCACAAAAGGTTCTTTGTGGCGAAAGAAGGTTCTTCAGATTATAGAAAGGTAAGAAAAAGATGGTTCTTTGTGGAACCAAAAATGGCTCTTCTATGGCATTGCTGTGAAGAACCTTTTAAAGCACCTTTATTTTTAAGAGTGTAATCCCAGCTGAACACCTCTGGTGTGACTTTAAATGCAAACCTTGAGCCACAAATTTCGTCACCAAACACCAACGATGAAACATGCGTTTTTGTCGATCTGATCACAAGTGGACAACGCTAAGTACAGGTGTAAACGGGGTGTAAAACGTTTTGAGCTTGTCCACTTTCGACCACGTCCAAAGGTGGTTGAAAACACATTTGATCGGATTGCTGTTGTAGCGTAGACATGCATGTGGTTAAATGTGTCCTAAAGACCCCCTTCAGATTTGAACTTTGACGGCCCCGAAACAAAATTAAACGAACCACATTTTCTCATCTAATTTTGTGAACGTGTGAAATTTATGAGTTTATGTCTTCTATTGTTCTGAAATATCTGAAAAAACCCATACATATACATGAACAAAACTTTGTGCAGCATGTTTGCTAATAACACTAGCAGCAGTAAGTACAAGTGCGTGATAACTTTAGCCCTGTTTTGATGCCAACAGAAGGATCCGCCCATTTACCTCCCTCCTCCCTCCAGCACAATGGGGAGTAATGTGGTCAGAAGTGGTCGAAAGTGGACAGAAGAGACAGATTGTGTCTCCATTGTCCACTTGTGATCCAGTGGACCAAAATGCATCTTAATACCAAGTGTAAACAGGGCCTATATGAACAAAAGTATTTGGAAAAGGCACTTCCAAAGCTCTGGCAACAAAGATGGAAACATAATGCATGTACTTAAGAACTGTATTTCCATCTCTGTTGCAACAGTTTTGGAAGTGTCTAAAATGACTGTACCCATATGTACAAGTCATTGGTGTTTGGTGATGAGTTTTTGGCTCAAGGTCTGCATTTAAAGTCACACCAGAGGTGTTCAGATGGGATTAGGACTTGGCTTTCTGCAGACTATTCAAGTTCTTCCACACTGACTGAACCAATCATTTCTTTTTGAACCTTGCCTTATGCTCAGAAGCATAGTCATGTTAAAATAGAAAAGGGTCCTGTCTCTGTCCTGTCAAAACTGTTGCTGTAAAATTAGAAGCACACAATTCCCTAGAATATCATTATATGCTTAAACATGAAAATTTGTACTCATGAAAATTACTTAGAAGGTGGTGTCCCAATACTTTTGGCAATATAGTGAATAAACCAGCTAGTTAGTTATCAAGATAAGATATGTGGGGACCAAAACAGATAAACCATTCACTATGTTACTAAATAACTAAACTTAGGAAAGTAGATAATAGGACATTTTTATTCTTAGGTTTTTACATTTTCTGTCAACCATACACCAAAATGCATTGCTGCCAAGTCCTTTAGATATTGTGGAAGATAATTATAATTCTAGTGAAAAAAAAGTTACTGTAGGCAAAAATCTGTCTGAGCAGATGTTATTACACACCTTGTGATCTTTATTACGTATTGTGCACATATACTGCAGTATTTGACATCTTTTTTTGCATGATGAGTTTCCTGCAGGAATGAACGAGGAAAGTATGAGCATGCAATTTGCAAGCAATATAACCCAGACCTGCGATGATCAAGAGCGCAACAGATGTTGACCGGTATGGCAGCAGCTGACCTGTGCAGTGCCAGGACTACAGATAGGAACACATGGCATTTTGGGAAAGGGCCCACTCTGACTGTGAGATTACCAATACCTTTAGCAACCATGCACTTTCAACAGGAGGCAGCAAACCAACAGGTGTCATTCCACAGGAAGCACATGAGAATTGAGACATTTACAAAGCTTATATTTTTCTGTAGAAGCAAACTGCCTTTTTAAATGTTTAAGAACAATGTAGGTGGTAAATGAATCACATTTACCAGCCTAAAACAGATTGTTTGTAAGAAACACCTCCACATCAGCACTACTGCAACATTTTTTCAATTCAATTCAATTGTCATTTGAGATGTACATCCTCCTTGAACTGTGGCCCACCACACAAAGCCCCCAGTTTTGTCCGTATTGGTGCCCTGTCAGCATCATTTTTCATTTCCCCAAAGCTTATTACCAGCCAGGCAACAAGTCATGGTCAGCCCACAGTAAACTACAAAACCTTCTAGTCATTCTCAAGCTCTAGCCAACAGCATTGAAACAATTAACCAGACAGGCTGCTCACAAGCACTTTTTGTATCCCACTCCATGCGATTAACTGTAAATAAAAGTGTATTTTTTCCCCTCCATCTCCCCCGAGCAGAATATCAATATAGCTTTTCAATTATTGGCCGGCCCCAAGTGAGGTCCAGACACTGATTGAGCAAGTGATGGGAAAAAGGCTGAGAGAAGAGACAGAGACCACAGCTGTTCAATCTGGGGGGGCAAAGCAGGAAAAAAAACACACAATCATTTCTCGTCGCAACAGCATTGTCAGTCACATTTATTACGAATAGCTATTGTCACAGCTTACTCCATGAAGCTCTCCCTCTCCAATGTATATAAACTTCACGCCGAAGACACATGCATTAGTACAGAAAATAAATATGCCGCTCGTTTTACCAAAAGACGTTCCACGAAAGGATCGAGTGTATCCACATCAATTTGCATTCATTAGAGCGCAACCTCCAGGAACTAATGATGGTCTGGTGTCACCCTATAGCCTACAACGTTGCGCTTGTGACACCTGCTACATACGTGACTCCACAAACACACTGCTTCTGCAGCAGAACATATATTTGTCCATTACGAAAAACAAGCTATGCACTATTTGCATGAGTAGCCCAGCAAAGAAGCCTGTGTCATTAACCTTGACTCATTTTTACGTTCGCCTAGCGTACACATCCAAGTTAAACACCCACCCAGACGTACACACATAAACAGACGATAGATAAGCACAGCTACACAGGGGATTGAACACCATATGGAGCCAAAGTCAAATACACACACGCACACATGACTGCACACACTCGCACAGACAGGCGGAGAGAGCGCGATCTACTCACAGAATGAAGCAGACGACACTGGGAGCTAATATCAAAGGATTGGCACGGATACAAGCTGGCTGCGTCCCGTCGGGAATGCTGACAGATTCCGGGGAAAAAAGAGGAAGGAATATCCGAGGACACCTCTGAAACTGGATGGGGAAGGGGGTGGTGGTGGTGGTGGTGGAGCGGGGAGGGCGAAAGCAGATCTCACGCTTTTTCAAGATCGGAGGTTAGGCTTCAGAAGATTTCCGTCTCTTGTTCTCGCTGCCTGGCTCTCCTTGTGGAATCTTTTGCCGAACGCTATCAGGTTCCTGATTTTGACTTGAGATACAACAGCATTTTGTCTGGGGTAAACAGGAGTACAGAAGAAAAATCAGTCGGGAAGGCAAATAAAAAAAAATCCAGCGGAGATGAAATAACTCAATTCCCTCCTTTGCTCTCCCAGAGGCATGGAGAGGGGGATAAAAACGGAGATGGAGTGACAAGATAAATACCTAAAACTGCAAAAATGAGAAGCCAACAGAACATTCTGTTTCAGCTAGGAGAAGAAAAAAAAGCTTCTCCCTCCTTTTCCCCACCCTATTTCAGTCACTGCAATGTGTTACGATCTCCCTTACAGTCTTAAGGGTCATCTGGGAGAAAAAAAGAACAAAAAAAATCTAATTTTCAAGATGAAAAGAAGATGAAAATGGAAAAAGAAGCTTAACTTATCAAAAGGTAGGAGTTAGTGACGATCTGTGGCATCTGGCCCCCTCCCTCCCCTTTTCGCTTTCTTTGGTCTTGTTCTCCTTCTGTCTCTCAATTTACCTGAATCTGAATGGTAAATCTAAGGCATGCAAGAAATTTTTCCTTTTTGCCCCAGATTGCAGGAGAACGGCTTTGTCGATTCAAGGCATATCATCTGATCTCTCTTTTTATGTTTTTCTTTCGGCAAAACTGTTGAATATCAGTCTAAAAGTTGAGATCTGATTGAGGTCTGATACAAAACAATCCCAAAATCAGTCTTTCCCTTCTCAGAACTGGACGGAACAAGGATGAAAAAAACGCCAAGCGCCACAGAAGATCGCCATCAGAACTGGCCTGCAATCTGATTCTGAGTGGTGGGGTGCTTGAACGTATCCCCTAGAAAAACCACTTGAACCTCTACTTCTCCATTTTCAGCTGCCTGCCAGGCAGGAAGTTCAATTATCTCCCGTTGAATGGTATTGCTTAGGATCCTCTCGGTGCAATATGAAATCAAAGGATCTTCGTGTGATTGGATGACACTTATTCCTTCGGCCCCTCGGGGTTCCGTTCCAACTTAAAACGCTGGATAGTTTCAGAGTAGTAAACGTTGAGTGATTTCAATAATAAAAAAATCCCAATCAAGGATTTGTTCTGTCTTTTCGGTCCTACTTCCTTTTTAACGCCAGATATCCTCAAGTCTCTGCGCTCCTGTCACCGTGCTTTTGCTGGCAGAAAAGTAGGTGCATTCTGAGAGCGTCTGGGGATGGGAGAAGAACTTGCTGGCAAGACGCGTCAAGGGTGGAGAAATGGGCCTTTACGGAGCAGGAAACAGCCTGGAGCCGGAGGAACAGACAATTAGGAACATATAATTAAAACAGGAAAAGACATAATGATATAATGGCAGGGATATAGAGTGCCCCGAAATGGTCTTTTTCCATTACTTGCTCATTTTTATGAGTGCAGTCGCATCATCCACACCTCTGACTCTATGATGTCCTTGCACTGACATTCTCCCTTTCCCAAGACCCTTCCTTCCAGCATTCCCACCTTTTTTGTCTCCCTCTGTCCTTGAACTACCATTTCAACACAGTCTTATCCAGCATACACAAGCTTCAAGCACAGTTTTCACTATATAAAAAGTAATTACAGCCATTGTCCTTCAGATGAAGTGAGAAGCCAATGCAAATGCTTTAAACAGAACAATCGCTGTGATTATATTTTCACAGAGTGAAGTGGTGTTAACTGTTGGACTGTATGTAAAATGTTCTGTGATAAATATTAGCGAAACACTGGGTCCTTGCGCGCTCGAACGTTACGTAAGCCTGTTAGCCGTAGCTGGAATAAAGAGAGAGGGGAAGCCGGTCAAGTGGCTGCCATGTTTCTAAATCTGTCAATCTACTGTGCTTTTAAACATCTCATCTCGCTCACAAGCTGATGCTTTTTACATCGTGGAACGAGAATTGAGTGTTTAACGCTGTAAACACATTAAGCCATTAAAATACATTGTGGTTTGGCTCTCAAGTCAAATTGGATTTGTTTTTGACTCACTGAAACAAATATAATTAGATATTGGCTAGCATAAATTATTACTTTTACAAATATTTAAAGGATATCTTGTTGGTCTGTATGCATGTTTCATACGAATTACATAATCTGAGAATATTTGTTTTCCATTTGAATTGGTTCATTTGAAAGTAGGCATTTCACTCTCTATAGATATATTTTTTATGTCTGTAAGGCAAGTAGGCTATACACAGAGTTTTGAAGTTTCGCACTGAAGTTCACAGAGACTGAGATGACAGAAAGCGCATCCTGTTAGCTTTCATTATTTTACAAAAGCACAACGTTTCGTTGTTATTCTGAGTGTACACAAATAAACATATGGTCTTTTATCTGCATGATCAAAAATGATATATTTTAAGAGCAAGTGACCGCACCGGTGCATCCACCTGTCATACATTAAGCACGCTACTATTCAGCTTCCACACTTCAATAGCGTGCATTTTTCTAGATTAATATTAGATTGAGCTGCCATGTAAAGTTGCTACTACATACATCTTTCAGATAAAAAGCCATATTTGAGGATTTGAGGATGTCCTGCCCGATGTCTGTCACGGACTGCACGACTTCGCCACTACCTGTGGATTATTTTTTTTTTTTGCACACCATTGCATTTGTCCTTGAAAAACATGCCATGTCATAAGATAAACCAAGGTACTTTTTAGTATTATCTGATAGAGTATAGAGCCAAACCAATCTGTTTTTGCCTACTCGAAGTCCTATTACACCATTTTAAAAGCTGTCATGTTAAATCAATAGGTCTGAGCCCTTGCAGACATCAAACTCCGTACCTTCGGCACACATATTAACAAAGACTTCAGCAAAGGGCGCCGAGATCACATTCTGTACTTTTCTCTCTGTGATCTAATGCTTCCGCGAGCGAGTCAGAGCATCGTGCCAAGAAACCAAGCGAAGGTGAGAGGTTGAAAACGAGATTCGTTTTTCTCTTGCACTTCTCGCGCTTGGCACAGTGAAACATAATTCGGTCTGCTTTGTCATCCTCTATTCCTGCCCCTCTCTGTCTGAGATAGCGGCTCTGGAAAGGATTTACAACTCTGGAGATTTCCCTGATAAATCCGACACTTTGCATCATCTCTGTTACACCGAGCTAGAGACAACAACAGTATTTCACTCCGATATCACGCAACTCTATTTCACGGTAATTTATGAATCGCGTCACGCGGCCGATAAAGCGGCTTCCATTATATCGCCTTTCTCACCATCTTTATATTTTTGTTATCTTTTGCAATTGTTTAGGAAAGGTTGCGCTTTGTCACGAGCTGGGAGATCCTCATATTATTGTAGACTAGCAACTGACAAGAAATGTTATTGCTCAGCGGTCACTCTTTAATCGCTCAGAAGTCTTAATGGAGGTCTTGGTGTCTTGGTGAAAGACAAATACTTGACACATTAAGCATACAGAGCTGGCTATTTAACATGCACAGCATCCTGCCTCTTGATTGAAAACTTTGGCATTTTTGTGAAACTCTCCAGACAACTTGAGACTACTGGGAGACGACTAATCATTTGGTCTCATTGCTGTCTAGGAGAAACAACTGAAATGTGATTTTGTATGCCATATAATAGCTGCTGTAACCAAAATGAGCGGTTTATATATGTGGTTATATGCCTCTCAGGTGCTAAAGTTAAATAACCTTCACGAACACACTCAGAGGCAGTGGTAGCATAGCCAGCAAAAGCACGGCATCGTGGGTAAGCTGTCACAATCACCATCAATCTGCACGCTCGCCGCCTCACCCATGAAATACAAGCAGAGTTCACCGGCAGACGCATATACGGCTGTGACGATATACGAGTACTGCTTGTGTGTTTGTGTGAAGCATGTGTGAAGGATGTGTTTGACCTGAGCGCATTGGTTTAGGTTGAGCGCTCCTGTGACACAGACAGTTGTTAATGGCTGTTGAGGGATGGGCAGATGGGGACCGATGGGGGGAGCGGAGGGGGGACCGTGACAGATGAGAGAAAGAATGAAAGATAGAGAGAAAGAAAGAGTAGGAGACAACGATGAAAGGGGATAAAATGGCTGATGGACAAGAGAAGAAGGGAATTTGGGAAGGAAAAGAAATAGAGGGGTGATTAAAATGATTGCGGTCAACTCGTGCATCATGCATGGAAAAGAGGGATGAAGAAGAGCAAACGAGAAAAGCGAGATACACTCACCCATGGCTCTTTTCCTTCACTTGCGACGGTGTAAGTCTACAGCGCTGGCAGAGAGAAAGAAAGACAGATAAACCTCAACAGGACTGATACTGTGCAAAAAAAAAAAAAAAAAAAAAGCTAGAGAGCAAACGAAGAAGATCAGACGGAAATATCAGCTCAAGTGTCCGAGTGGCTCGCCGCATCAGTCCCGGTCATATGCATACATGCAAAATGACTTGCTAATCACACTCTTCGAGAATTACACATGCAGCTATAAATCAACATGTCAGCATTCATGCACTCACACACACACATGCACGCGTGCACGCAGCGGCATGAACAGGCTCCACAGGCGCTACCTCAGAGGACGCCAGGCTCTCCCCTCCTCCTCTTTTCCCCCCGTTCTCCCTCTCTCTCTCTCTCTCTCTCAGCCTCTTCTGCGGTTTCTGTTTATTCACCACAGATCATTTCCCGAGAGAATGCAATGGTGGGTTCTCTTCATTTTCTGCGTCCTTGCCATCCTCCCGTTTCACGCCCCCCTGTTCCAGTCGGGCAGAATTGAGCTTGCTGTAATTTCTGGCAGCTGGGCTAATGTGTAAACTGCATTCGTGCCCTCCTGTTCTCTCTCACTCTCTCGTTGTGTCTCAGTGCCTCTTCAGCACTGCCTCCAATCCAATCAGAAGCACATCTCTCTCTCTCTCTCTTTCTCCCAGTCTCTCTCGCTCGTACCTCTCACTCCCACAAATACTGTAAAATAAACATCAAAATGTACATTCATCACAGTCACAGTGGTCTTCTGAGCTTTATCCACCATCAAAACACATACACTCAACAACAAGGATTATTTCCAAGTAAAGCACTGTACAATTCTTGGTAGTAATGACCAATTATGACACTTCAGAAGTTATACAAGAGCATTAACTATATTAGATCATTACAGAAAGGACTTATAGGAGAATGCTATTTACTCCTGTGATGCAAAGCTGAATTTTCAGCATCATTACTCCAGTCTTCAGTGTCACACGATCCTTCAGAAATCATGCTGATTTGCTGCTTAAGAAACATTTATTATCAACGACGTTGTGTTTGGGTTTTTTTGCAAGATTCTTTGATAAATCGAGGGTTCAAAAGAAAAATATTAAAACATAAATAACATACACTACCTGTCAAAAGTTTTTGAACAGTAAGATTTTTAATGTTTTTTGAAAAAGTCTCTTCTGCTCACCAAACCTGAATTTATTTGATCCCAAGTACAGCAAAACAGTAAAATTTTGAAATACCTTTACTATTTTAAATAACAGTTTTCTATTTGAATATATTTTAAAATAGAATTCATTGATGTGATTTCAAAGCTGAATTTTTTGCATCATTACTCCAGTCACATGATCCTTCAGAAAATCATTCTAATATTCTGATTTGCTGCTCAAAAAACATGTATTATTATTATTATTATTATTATTATTATTATTATTATTATTGTTAAAAAGCTGAGTAGTTTTTTCAGGTTTCTTTGAAGTTCAGAAAAACAGAATTTATCTAAAACAGAAATATTTGTAACATAATAAATGTCTTTGTCATCACTTTTGATCCATTTAAAGCATCCATGCTAAATAAAAGTATTAATTTCTATTATTTCTTAAAAAAAAAAAAAATATTGACACAAGCTTTTAAATGGTATAGTGTATAATGTTAAAAAAAAAGCTTTATTTCAGATAAAAGCTGATCTTTGGATATTTCTATTTATTAAAGAATCCTGAAAAAATGTACTCAGCTGTTTTAAATATTGATAATAATAATAATAATAATAATAATAATAATAATAATAATAATAATAAAAATAAAAATCTTGAATAGCAAATCAGCATATTAGAATGTTTTCTGAAGGATCATGTGACACTGAAGACTGGAGTAATGGTGCTGAAAATTCAGCTTTGATCACAGGAATAAGTAACATTTTAAAATATATTCAGATAGAAAGCAGTTATTTTAAATAGTAAAAATTTTCCAAAATTTTAGTTTTTGCTATACTTTAGATCAAATAAATGCAGGTTTAGTGAGCAGAAGAGACTTCTTTAAAAAAAAACATAAAAATCTTTCTGTTCAAAAACCTTTACAAATACCATAACTGTCACTTTTTGATCAAATAAATCATCCTTGCTCAATTTCTTTTAAAGAAAAAAAGAAGCTGGATGTCATCGCAAAATAAACCTCTTTAGGATTATGCAAGATATTATTATCAGGTTCATATCTCGAACGCTCTGTTGGGGTTTATTTTGTGATAGTGACCTTTATGCCTTAATTACATCATGCATTTTCAGCTTTAAGCTGAGGAATTTATTCACACAACAAACCAGACGGGATGTCACGCTCTAGGGCTTCTGTTATAATAAACAATAAATCACAAATAATAATATAATAGGCTACAATATACCATCTACTCCACTTTCCTGCATGCAGTACAAATGGAAGTCAATGGAGTGTGAAGTCTAGTTTGACCGCGGCTTTACCCTGAAAATCACGTCAGTCACACACAGTAAGTGGAGGACATCAAGAATGTACACAGTAGCTTTTCATGGATGTATGAACATATAACACATGCACATACATAAATACGAAAGCAATAAGCCATGAGACACAGTGAATTTACCACGGCTGAGGAGTATGTCAGTCACAACGTGAAGTGAATTGATAGTTTCAATAGTCTGATGCAACCATCATACGAAATTCAGTTGCCATTCAGTCACAAGCGTGCACGTACTAGTATACAAATCTCTGAATGTGGCGCATCCAATGGGTTTCAGAATTTGTAGTGATATAAAATGCAATTTATACAATGCTTAAAATATTACATTTGTTTCGGTGAATTGATATTAAACTAGTTAAATAAAGCAGTAATACACTGCCGGTCAAAAGTTTAGGATCAGTAAGATTTTGAATGTTTTTTATAGGAATCTCTTATGCTTAAAGTTCCATTTATTTGATCAAAAATACAGAAATAAAACAGCAGTATGAAATAGTAATGCAATTTACAATAACAGTTTTATATTTTAATATACTTTAAAAAATAATTTATTTGTGTGATGCAAAGCTGAATTTTCAGCATCATTACTCCAGTCTTCAGTGTCACAATTCTTCAGAAATAATTCTAATTTGCTTATTTATATTATAAATGTTGGAAACAGCTATTCTGCTTAATATTTTTTTGGGAAACAGCATTTATTCAAAATAAAAATCTTTTCTAACAATATAAGTCTTTACTATCACTTTTTTTTATCAATTTAACATGTCCTTGTTGAATAAAAGTAAAAATTTCTTTCAAAGAAAGAAAGAAAAAATCTACTGACCCCAAACTTTGAACAGTAGTGTATATTGTTACAAAAGATTTCTATTTTAAATAAATGCTGTTCTTTTTAACATTTTATTCATCGAAGAATCCTGAAAAAAGTATCACGTCCCAAAAAAATGTAAAAAAAAAAATATTAAAGCACAACTGTTTCCAACATTGATAATAAATCATATTAGAATGACGGATCATGTGACACTAAAGACTGGAGTAATGATGCTGAAAGTTCAGCTTTGCATCACAGGAATAAATAACATTTTAAAGTACATTAAAATAGAAAACCACTATTTTAAATTGCAATAGTATTTCACAATATTACTTTTTCTGTATTTTTAAATCAAATAAACACAGCCTTGATGAGCAGAAAAGACTCCTTTAAAAAAAAATTAAAAATCTTACTGATCCCAAACCTTTGAATGGCAGTGTTTGTATATTATATATTATATATATATATTTTATTATTGTATATATATTATATATGCACTAGTAGACATTTTCCCAAAATTTATGATAGACTTTGTAATAACAATAATATATATTTTTGTTTTGTTTAGATGTACACATCTATGGTGAAGGAATATTTCACTCAAAAATTAAAATGCATCATTTACTCACCTTTATGTTGACTTTATGTAAGACTTTCCATGACTTTATTTCTTCTGTAGAACACAAAAAGAGAAAATGTGAAGAATTACAAGACACATAAAAACCAATAATGTTGTCTTTGACATGCTGATGTGATTTGTAAAGTCTAAATATGCACAAATTTGAATAAGTACTAATAATAATAATAATAAATCTTGTAGCGTATTGCGTGAGTCATGGACTTAAACTGTGCTGTTTTGGACCTTGACAGTGCAACACAATATGCTTTTGCTGTACTAAAAAAGCAGTGTGAACATTTTTTCAAAATGTCTTTTGTGCTCCACAAAAGACAGAAACACACACAGCTTTGGAACAACAACTGAGGAATAAGAATAGGACTAAAAAAAAAACATATATATGTTTTGCCCTTTTAAATATTTTGACAAATTTGAATATAAAGGATCGTTTGCTCATATTTGAACATACGGTAGAGGCTTTAAGCTCATCACAGCAGGAGTCTCTCATGTACTGTCTCATTCAATCACATGCATTTACACACACAGTTTTCTCTCTCGCTCTCCTTCAGCTCAGAGTGATGCCCTGTAGGGAATTGGTTATTGTGAGTCCCTTGTCTGTCTCATTTTCCCTCTCTTTCTGTAACACAAGCACACTCAGACATGTTCCTCACGCAATCATACTCTCGGTGACATTCAGAAAAGACACTGAACGCACCACAAACGGAAGCAAAACAGCATTTTGATTGGACGGCGTGCCTTTTATATCATCATTAGCATGAGCAATCCATTCTCTTCTGGTAGAGTCAGCTATCGCCGTGGGAATGCTGGGACATTGGTCCGCACGGGTGACAGCAGGAAATGAGATCTCGCAGCAGGAACTTATTGATGTATGTAATGCATGTCCGTGTTTTTACCTGAGATTAAAGCAGGAGGAAGGAGGGAGGGAACATGGAGCGCAGAAGCACAGAAAAACGAAAATGCCAAAAGGGCCATTGAGATGAAAGGTTAACTGCCTTCACAAACTATTACTGACCCCAGAATATTGCATTAGAAAGGTGTGAGTTGCCCTTCTGGTGATTTGCACTACCTGTATCAAGTGAGCAAGTGTTTTCTATTGAATAATCTCTCACATAAACCAGCAATAGATTTACCATTTATCTGAGAGAACGACAAGCTTGGAACATTGAACAAAAGAACCGAAAACGATTAGGGATCGGCAACATGGCACACAAGTGATACAAACGAGATTAACGTTATATGCGTTTATTATTTATGGATTTTAAATATTGCATACGTTCACATCTGCCCGGCAAGCAATCTCTGTAATCGTTCAGTGTCACACAGGCTATTTTGTGCAATGATGAGCTGTGTGGGAAACCAAAAACCAAAAAATCTGCCAAGGCCGAGAGGAAAGTGCTGTGCAGCTGAGCTGAAAGGTGCAGTTTGGTCTGCTTTTCTTGACGCATTTTGCTATCGGGATAAAGCTTTATATATAGTAAAAGGAGCATTTTCAGATAAATTTAGATAAAAACAATATCAGAAGGGTTTTTTTTAACAGAGCATACTAAAATTTAGTAACAAGAATGTGAAATCATGCCTTTCTGAAGATCCTGAATTTTATAAAAATTGTATCTAAAACAGTTTACTGGCATATTAAAAGTGATCATATTAATGCATTATTTTTTAATTATAGAGCATTTTAATAACACAGCTACTGTATATAATTATTCAACATTGCTGTTTTTTAAGTTACTTATTTGTTTGGTAGGGAACAAAATTGTCTTAAAATACAATTAAGCATTTAGAAATGCAATTGGTAAACAGATTTAGCTTGAGCTGTTACATATGTGACCTTGAACCACAAAACCAGTCATAAGTAGCACGGATATATTTGTAGCAATAGCTGAAAATACATTGTATGGGTCAAAATTATTGATTTTTCTTTTGTGCCAGAAATCATTAGGATATTAAGCAAAGATCATCATCCATGAAGATATTTTGTAAATCTCCTACCATAAATGTATCAAACCTTAATTTTTGATTAGTAATATGCATTGCTAAGAACTTCATTTGTACAAATGCAAAGGTGATTTTCTTAATATTTTGATTTTTGGCAGCTTCAGATTCCAGATTTTCAAATAGCTGGCCAAATATTATCCTATCCTAACAAACCATACATCAGTGGAAAGCTTATTTATTCCGCTTTATTAGGGCTGTCAAATGATTAATTGCATACAATATAAAAGTTTGAGTTTGCCTAACAAATGTATGTACTGTGTGTAATTATTAGGCATATATAAATATACACAAATTAATGTATACATTTAAGTGAAATGTGTTATGTACAAAATATTTGTATTTATGTATAACATAAATTATATACAAATTATGATAAATACATATAATTGTAAATATTTCTTAAATATATACATGAATGTGTTTGTATTTATATATACATAATAATTACACATAGCACTCACACATATATTAGGCGATTAATCGCGATTAATCATTTGACAGCCCTAAGCTGTATAAATCTCAATTTTAAAAAATTTACCCTTATGACTGGTGTTGTGGTCTAGGGTCACATATACATAAACATATCCCATGCAATGTGCTAAAGCTGAGCAGCAAATATGGCAAAGTCAACAGAGCTTTCACAAAAGCTATAGAGAAGTAGTAGTTTTAACGTACATACACATTTATGTGTTATTATGTACTGTTTTATTATGTATTAGTCTATGGGCCATTCTACAGAATTGGTGCAAAGTCACAGTTGGAAAATGATTTTCCACAAATTTTGTTTCTATGCAAATTGTGCAGTTAATTCTCATATTGTATTTTCAGAAAGTTTTGGAATATTTTTCCTTTCTGCAAATTTGTCACTACCGAAAAACGCTAAAATTTAATTTAATAAGAAGTGTTATATTGACCTATTAATATTTTGCTTACATCTACCTTGAAAATATATTTTTTGCTAATTTACTGAGTTTTCAGAGGGAAATTAATAAGTACAGTTTTAACAATATTTCAAGTGAGATTTGAATCCTATTATAATTATTTTGAATCCAATTTTTCTTTTTAAAATGCAAAAAGTTGATCATAAGTTGAGTTCAAAGTTAAGGATTCATTAGTTTGAATATACACTGAATCAAACAATCATAACATCTTAGCTGAAAATTCAACATACTTTAATTCTGACAAAACATCCCATGTTTCAGTAGTGACCGTGCATTTTCGGTAGTGACAGTAATGTTTTGGTAGCGACCACATCACATTTCCGGATTTTTAACTTGCATACTAAAACACTACTAAAACATACAAACGTACTAAAAATTAGCATAACTGTACTAAAATGTGGTTTATTTCCCCAAATAAAGAATTATGTTCCTTTTTGTCTCCTGTTTCAGTTGTGATTTTTACGGTAGTGACAATTTTAGATACTTGAACTTAGCTCAAAGACGCTAATCAGCACATGGTTAGCTAGCACAGTTCTGAACAGTTGAGCACACATAAAAACTAAATTTTATGGATTAACACCCAAAAAAGTGTGCTTAATTGCAGGTGTTTGGTAGTGATGTTCCTTACACACAGACTTTCTGACTTTTGAATACGTTTACCTCAAAATGATGGGACCTATCTACTCACACCTCGTAGCTATAAGAGAGAGGGACACAGGAATGTTTCCTGATCATAAATTTATGGGTGCATAAAATCAGTCTCACAAACGGACTAAAACAGTGTTTCTGTAGTGACATAAAAATGCAGGACACGTTTTTTTACATAAAATTTTATAATTTACAATAAAAATATAAAATACATTTTTTTGAACATCACTTTTTTAGAAAAACAAAAAGATATTTTTTTTAAACAACAATGGAATAAAATGCAAAAGTTATTTCAGTAAGTTGAAATTTAGGGTTTGGGACAGCCACCTCCCGAATGCAAGTACCCAATAAATGATAGTTTTATATACTGTATATTAAGCTTACTGATATTTTAAACATTAACCATTATTGTGGGTTTCAATAGGTAATAGAAGGATTTTAGTAAAAATATAAGATATGAATACTAAAATGTGTTTTTTTTTTTTTTTTTTTTTTTTTTTTTTGGTTGTGGGACAGCAGTTTGCACCAATTCTGTAGAATGACCCATATACCTTTTAATTAATTTTTTAGTTAAAGTCTGGTCTAGATGTGCGTGTTTAGTTGAGACTAAACAGGCCAAAGATTGTTTTTTCCCCAATATCAACAAAAATAATGCAAGACAACTGCATTTTCAGTCAAGTTTTCTTTCTGAGCCAAATAGCCAAATCTATTGTAAATGCCTTGTTGCTTTCCCCACAGAAATCAATTAGAAACTGTGTTTAACAGTGAACACGCTCAGTAAATGACAAAAAGTTTCCTGACCCCTGCCTTAGATTTGTGTTAGCACCGTTTATGCTGCTCCAATTTGCGTTTTAACTGAATGAAGTTAAATTGAAGTAGGATTTATGATTCTCCCATCAAATGCAATATACATAAAATCATTCACATGACTGAAAAACAAGACTATAATTCAAAACTTAGCGAGGATTTTAAAATTCATGGACACGCACGACTGCCTGTTGCGTGAACACTCCAGTCTCTTTAGTGCAGATCAGGGAAATGCAGGAATCACACTGAAGCATAAAATAATTTATAGGGTCATGTGCTGACAGTAGGCTTTGCATAAATATCATATAGGCTTATATATATCTAGGGGCTTGATAGTTATGTAAAGAAACGGAAAGATGAAACGAGGAGACCAAACGAATTCCTCTAAGCTACTTACAAACAGCAGGCCAGCCCTGTCATGTACACAGAGATATGAATGTGATGCCCTCAAACCAGCCTTTGATTGCTGCTGTCATTTTCATTCATTTTAACATCACAACACAAACAACAAAGTAAATAAATGCGGGGAGTTGGATCTCCATCATTAGCTGTGTTTGTTAACACATAAAAGCAAGATCAGCTGCAAATCACCATCAAAGAAGTAATAGTAAATAAAATGTCACTTAGCGCAGACGTACACAAAGAGCCCTGATTTAGGTTTGTGCTAATAAAAACGAACTTAGTGGCACTTAAATGTCCAAAATGATCTAGTAACGTCTACTGATGATTGTTTACAAGGTGTGCAAATTAGCACATCTTGTCAGTTTTCATTTGACTATACAAAACACAGAACAAAATACACAGCACACGGCTCTTAAGACAGAAAACAAAACGACTGATAATTTATGTTCACCTGTTTCATACTTTTATTCAGCAAGGGTGCAAATTAACCAAAATTGACAGTAAAAGACGTTTATAATGTTACAAAATATTCATAATATTCAAAAGTGAATTCTGAATCACAAAAAAAAAAAAAAAAAAAAAAAAAAAATCTTACTGATCCCAATCTTTTGAGTGGCAAACTCACAATACTGAACAATATATCCATTAATAATATCAAAATATTATTAAAATAATAATATCCATTATCTTGTTCAAATGGCTTGTTCTTCATAAGTCTCGAAAAAGCAACTTTCCATTTTCCAGCTCTGAACTTCAGCTAGTACAAAATATGAAAATCCCTGAAAGTCAGACAGATTAATAAGCTATAAATAGTACTTTGCTGTGACTTAATTAAATTAAACATGTTTTATGTGTGTTCTTTCTACATGTCCAGGTCATTTTTCTACATGGCAGGTAAAAAGAATGGCTAAAAATATATGAATTAAAAATAGTAATAGTGACAATGATAATGAACTTTTGCTTCATATACTATTACTGCTTCATATACTTTGTACTACTACAAATGCTGATATTTGTTTCACTACATTCAAATTCTCCAGAGTGTTACAATATTGATGATATCAAAAAATAAAATGTCTTTTAAAAAAAATAACAGACAAAAACAACACACTCCAAATAAATTAGTTTGCCAATGTGGGAGTGTGTGTTTTTTTTTTTTTTTTTTTTTTGTGGCATTGATAATCTCACAGTAAAAATCTAGTATTGTGACAGTCTTACTCTGATTATTACAACTTTAATTGGCTGGATTATGAAAATGTGATTAATGTTGAGCAAATTAAGTAATTGTGCTTTAAAGATGACCTATTATGCCCCTTTTTACAATATGTAATATAAGTCTCAGGTGTTCCCAGAATGTATGTCTAGTTTCAGGTCAAAATACACCACAGATCATGTATTATATCATTTTTAAAATGCCCATTTTGAGTGGAAGCAGAAACATGCCATTTTCGTGTATGTCTCTTTAAATGCAAATGAGCTGCTGCTCCCCGCCCCCCTTTTTTCAGAATAGGCTGTGACTTTACAGCTCATGACTTAAATACTCTCAAAAAACATCTGTTTTGATTATCATGTCTATCATGCTGAAATACTTTGTTTTAAACCATATTAGTTTAAACTTTTGATTTAGGGTTTTCTGAGCGCACACATCCGAAGCACGCTCACAGAAAGTGGCTGTCACACAGCATGTGAGTACTAAACTTTTTAAAAAGTTCTCTTTCATGACTTACTGCGTTTAAACTGACAAATACACACGTTTATCTTAAAAACACACAAGTTATAAAAACAGTTGGATACAGATGGGAAAGAAATTGCATGTTTATATCAGATCTGTTTGACAGCAGCGTAATATACAGTAAATAAATCAATAAATCCACTGCTCTCATCTCCTCTGAGGCTGGGACTCTAAATGGTGTTCTGTGCTCGTCTGTGCAGCCAAACACAGAACAGTTAGCATGCTTTGCTCAAACTATTGCCCTGGTGTTAGAACTGGTACACCGTTGTCGCTTATGAAAACACAATGGTGGGTGGAAACGTGCAGATTAAGGGGCGGTGATATTATAATAAGATCCCCTTCTTACGTCATGGGGATAAAATTCACATTTTGTTCACATATTGCTTTGGCATGCAAATCATTCATATATTCCCAATGATTCTTCTATACTCTCACCAGACCACTTTTTAAATATATATAATTAGTAGTTAGCTTTAGTTAATGATTGATTTCTGCTTGACTAGAGAAGAACTAGAGGAGAAAAGTGGCACTCTCCCTCATGCCAAACAAGAAAAGTAATCCAGGTTAAATGAAACGTAATCAAGCTCCCCACTATTTGGCCCTATATATGTCAGCTGGACTGAAAGAGGAGACGACGGAGAGAGAGACTCGTTCTGTTCTCCCAGGGTTGACTGTGTGGTCCCTCTGTTCATAGAAAGAGAGAGAGACAGATTGACATTCCATTCCACAACACGACCTCATCCACGGAATAGTGATTAGCCAATCAGCATTCTGGTCACATGTGCTCCACTATCAATGAGTGAGTGAGACAGAATGAGAGATAGTGAGCCATGCAGAAAGAGAGAGACAAGGTGGAAAGGGTGGGCTGCAGGTTCGATGGAGAGTGGGAGGGAAGAGCAGCAGGAGGAGGAGAGGGGAAGGGAAGCATGGGAATGTTGATGCAAAGTACCGACAAATGCGGAGATGAAGCATTAAGCGTGACTGATGAAGATGTATGGTGAGCGCACACGCACGCACACATAGTACATCACCGATAATGCAACACACACACAAACCACAGGACGCCTGTGAGACTTCATACATGTAAATTCATGCACGTTCACTGTGTTGACTCACACTGACTCACAGAAGGCAGGAGAGCGAGAGGGGCACAGGCCGATAGGTCCGCACGCATGTGCAGATGTGCCGTTACTCCCTCTCTCACATGCTCACTGGCAGAGTCACTGCAGGTAGAGTCACCTTAGCAAGGCCACGCAGATACAGATATTAGGATATGGAGGACTGTGTGTGCGCTGGGAAAAGGTGGAAACGCAGAGGGGAAAGGTAAAGAGAGGAAAACCATACAAAGAGATTACTGAGGTCTTGTTCTCAGGAGGAAAAGTATGAGAAGCAGTAAACGTTTCTCCTTTTGCTCTACATTGCTCTCTAGTGTGAGAAGAAACTGTTGAGATATTAAATAGATTTTATTTCCTAGGGGGTGAGAGACTGAAAGCAGAATGAAATGAGACAATGGAAATAAAAAGGCAATAAGACAGGTAAAATATGACAGACTGGAGGATGAAATAAAAGACAACAAGGAGAAAATGAGTCCGATGAAACCAATGAAAGAGAAAGGGAAGATGAGATAAAGATGAGACATCAGAGAGAAAAGGATGAAAGATTGTAAAAGATGAATAAAAAGAGGTAGAATAAAAGGAGAAACAGATTGCATGGAAAAGAACATGAAACAGGGATGAGAGAAATAAAAGAAAATGAGACCAAATTGAGAATTAAATGTAAGAAAAGAGAAATAAAAGTAAGAAAGAAGGATAAGATAAAACGACATTATACAAGACAGACGATGTGCAAAATAGCAATAACTTTACAATATACAAAATAAACAACAAATACAGAGAAAGGCAGAACAAATACATTAAAAAGTGAATGATGCAAAAGAGATGACTCGAAAAAGAGATGACAGGAAATACACTAAAAAAATAAAAAATTGTTGAGTCAACTTAAACTAAATAATTTGTTACCCTGCTGCCTTAAAATTTTAAGTTCAGTCAACTCAAATTTTAGTCAACTTGAAATGTTAAGTTGTACTAAGTCACAACTGAGATATCTGAGTTGACTAAACTAAAAATTTAGTTTGTTAAACTTAAAAGCTGGGCTTGTTACCCAGCTGCCTTAAAATTTTAAGTTGAATTAACTGAAATATGTAAGTTGTCATCTAGTACAACTTAACATTTCAAGTTGACTAAACTTTTTTTGAGTTGACTGAACTGAATTTTAAAGGCAGCTAGGTAACAAATGATTTTAATTTGACTCAACTAATTGTTTTTACAATGTTGAGGGATGAGATAAAGAAAAGAGACTGCATGTAAAATAACAGATGAAATAAAGTGGGATGAGATGGAATGAAACAGAAAGATTAAACAGATGAAACGCCAAAAAGACAATAGAGAAAAGAGATAAGAAAGAAAAAGAAGAGATGAAGACAGGAATGAGATGAAGAGATAAAGAGAAACTGATGAAGACAGAAAAGATGATAAAAGAGGGATAAGATGAATAAAACAAAGAAAGAATAAAAATAAATGCATAAGAGATGAAGATGAGACATCGGAGAGAAAAGAGATGGCATGAAGAAAGATGATAGAAAAAGAAGAGATAAAAGAAAAAGAGGGATGAGAATGAAGAAGAGACAACAGAGAAAATAAATGGGACTGAACAAGGAATGAAAGAAAGAGGAAAAGAGGGAAAAAAACTGAGTAAAGAGCATGAAAGAAGGTATAGAAAGAGGAATGAGAAGAAAAAAAGAAACAAAAGGGAAAATAAATGGCCTGAAAAAGAGGGATGAGATAAAGAAGAGACTGCATGTAAAATAATAGGTGAAACACAGTTGGATGAGATGGAATGAAACAGACAAAAAAGGAAACAGATGAGATGAGAAAGACAAATGAGATGAAAGAGACAATAGAGAAAAGAGATGGGACAGAAGAAGGAATGAAAAAAGAATAAGATGAAAAGATAAAGAGAGAATGATGAAGAAACCGTTGAAGGGGATGAGATGAAACAGATGGAAGAGAAAAATAAGAGATGAAATAAAAAGAGATTAAATGATAGAAAGAGGGTAAAAATAAATGTGTAAAAGATGAAGAGAAAAGAGACTACATGAAGAGATGATAGAAAAAGAGGGATGAGATAACAGAAAAAAAATACACTGCATGTAAAATAATAGATGAAAAAGTGGGATGAGATGGAATGAAAGGCAAAAGAGGAAATAGGTGTGAAGAAATTAGTTGAAAAACAGAGAAAAGAGATGGTATAGAAAAAGAAGAGATGAAAGGAAAACAGAATAAGAGGAAGAGATAAAGAAGGAATGAAAGAAAAGATGAATGAGATGAGATGAAAGAAAGAAGAAAGAGAAAAATAAGAGAAGAGATGAAAATAGAGGTATGAGATGAAGAGAGAGAAAAAGATGATAGAAAAAGATGAAGAAAAGATGGAAGAAAGTGATGGGGAAATAGATTCAACAGAGAGAAGGCT